>NC_080381.1:48537069-48822231 GCF_014773155.1 Arachis stenosperma | reverse complement strand
AAGAAAGGTGATGGATTCATAGGACATTCATAACTTTAAGGCATAGACACTAAGACACTAATGATCATAAGACACAAACATGGATAACATAAAGCATAAAATTCGAAAAACAAAGGAATAAAGAACAAGGAAATCAAGGAATGGGTCCACCTTAGTGATGGCGGCTCTTCCTTGCTTTTGAAGGTCCTATGGAGTGCTTGAGCTCCTCAATGCCTCTTCCTTGTCTTTGTTGCTCCTCCCTCATGATTCTTTGATCTTCTCTAATTTCATGGAGGAGAATGGAGTGTTCTTGGTGCTCCACCCTTAGTTGTCCCATATTGGAACTCAACTCTCCTAGGGAGGCATTCAGTTGCTCCCAATAGTTTTGTGGAGGAAAGTTCATCCCTTGAGGAATCTCAGGGATTTCTTGATGAGAGGGGTCTCTTGTGTATTCCATCCTTTTCTTGGTGATGGGCTTGTCCTCATCAATGGGGATATCTCCTTCTATGTCAACTCCAACTCATGAACTTCTATTTCTTCTCCAATCATGATGCTATGGATCATGATGGCCCGGTCTATGGTAACTTCGGACCGGTTGCTAGTGGGAATGATTGAGCGTTGTATGAACTCTAACCATCCTCTAGCCACGGGTTTGAGGTCATGCCTTCTCAATTGAACCGGCTTTCCTCTTGAGTCTTGCCTCCATTGTGCGCCCTCTTCACATATGACTGTGAGGACTTGGTCCAACCTTTGATCAAAGTTGACCCTTCTAGTGAAAGGATGCTCATCTCCTTGCATCATAGGCAAGTTGAACGCCACCCTCACACTCTCCGGACTAAAATCCAAGTATTTCCCCCGAACCATAGTGATATAATTCTTTGGATTCGGGTTCACACTTTGGTCATGGTTCTTTGTGATCCATGCATTGGCATAGAACTCTTGAACCATCAAGATTCCAACTTGTTGAATGGGGTTGGTGAGAACTTCCCAACCTCTTCTTTGGATCTCATGGCGGATCTCCGGATATTCACCCTTTTTGAGTAAAAAGGGGACTTCGGGGATCACCTTCTTCAAGGCCACAACTTCATAGAAGTGGTCTTGATGCACCCTTGAGAGGAATCTATCCATCTCCCATGACTCGGAGGTGGAAGCCTTTGCCTTCCCTTTCCTCTTTTTAGAGGTTTCTCCGGCCTTGGATGCCATAAATGGTTATGAAAAAGCAATGCTTTTGCCACACCAAACTTAAAATGTTTGCTCGTCCTCGAGCAAAAGAAGAAAGAAGAGAGTAGAAGAAGAAGAAATGAGGAGGAGGGAGATGGTGGTGTATTCGGCCAAGGAGGGGGAGAAGTGGTGTTTAGGTAGTGGGAAAATGAAGGGGTAAAGAGGGGTTTATATAGGAAAGAGGGGGATGAGGGTTCGGCCATTTGAGGGTGGGTTTGGGAGGGAAAGTGGTTTGAATTTGAAGGTGAGGTTGGTGGGGTTTTATGAAGGATGGATGTGAGTGGTGAAAGAAAGATGGATTTGATAGGTGAGGGGTTTTTGGGGAAGAGGTTTTGAGGTGATTGGTGAGTGGGGGAAGAAGAGAGAGAGTGATGGTAGGGTCCTGTGGGGTCCACAGATCCTGTAGTGTCAAGGAAAAGTCATCCCTGCACCAAAAGTTGCTCAAAATCACGTTTTGAGCCATTTCTGGCGTTAAACGCCGGGCTGGTGCCCATTCCTGGCGTTTAACGCCAGGTTGTTGCCCTTTACTGGCGTTTAACGCCAGTCTGGTGCCCTTTTCTGGCGTTAAACGCCCAGAAAGGTGCCAGACTGGGCGTTAAACGCCCAACTGCTAGGCTGACTGGCGTTTGAACGCCAGCAGCATCTTCCTCCAGGGTGTGCTGTTTTTCTTCCTGTTTTTCATTTTGTTTTTGCTTTTTTCATTGTTTTTGTGACTTCTTATGATCATCAACCTACAAAAAAAGATAAAATAACAAAAGAAAATAATTAATTATAAAACATTGGGTTGCCTCCCAACAAGCGCTTCTTTAGTGTCATTAGCTTGACAGAGGACTCCCATGGAGCCTCAGAAACACTCAGAACCGTGTTGAAACCTCCCAACACCAAACTTAGAGTTTGAATGTGGGGTTTCAACACCAAACTTAGAGTTTGGTTGTAGCCTCCCAACACCAAACTTAGAGTTTGACTGTGGAGGCTCTGTTTGGCTCTGTTTTGAGAGAAGCTCTTCATGCTTCTTCTCCATGATGACAGAGGGATGTCCTTGGGCCTTAAACACCAAGGATTCTTCATTCACTTGAATGATCAACTCTCCTCTATCAACATCAATCACAGCCTTTGCTGTGGCTAGGAAGGGTCTGCCAAGGATGATGGATTCATCCATGCACTTCCTAGTCTCTAGGACTATGAAGTCAGTAGGGATGTAATGGTCTTCAATCTTCACCAAAACATTCTCTACAAGTCCATGAGCTTGTTTTCTTGAGTTGTCTGCCATCTCTAATAAGATTCTTGCAGCTTGCACCTCTAAGATCCCTAATTTCTCCATTACAGAGAGGGGCATGAGGTTTACACTTGACCCTAAGTCACACAAGGCCTTCTTGAAGGTCATGGTGCCTATGGTACAAGGTATAGAAAACTTCCCAGGATCCTGCCTCTTTTGAGGTAGTTTCTGCCTAGACAAGTCATCCAGTTCTTTGGTGAGCAGGGAGGTTCATCCTCCCAAGTCTCATTTCCAAATACTTGTCATTTAGTTTCATGATTGCTCCAAGGTATTTAGCAACTTGCTCTTCAGTAACATACTCATCCTCTTCAGAGGAAGAATACTCATCAGAGCTCATGAATGGCAGAAGTAAGTCCAATGGAATCTCTATGGTCTCATTTTGAGCCTCAGATTCCCATGGTTCCTCATTGGGGAACTCACTGGAGGCCAGTGCACGCCCATTGAGGTCTTCCTCAGTGGCGTTCACTGCCTCTCCTTCCTCCCAGAATTCGGCCATGTCTATGGCTTTGCACTCTCCTTTTGGATTTTCTTCTGTATTACTTGGAGAGTGCTAGGAGGGAGTTCAGTAACTTTCTTGCTCAGCTGACCCACTTGTCCTTCCAAATTTCTGATGGAGGACCTTGTTTCATTCATGAAACTTTGAGTGGTCTTTATTAGATCAGAGACCATTGTTGCTAAGTCAGAAGTATTCTGCTTAGAACTCTCTGTCTGTTGCTGAGAAGATGATGGAAAAGGCTTGCCATTGCTAAACCTGTTTCTTCCACCATTATTGTTATTGAAACCTTGTTGAGGTCTCTCTTGATTCTTCCATGAGAGATTTGGGTGATTCTCCATGAAGAATTATAGGTGTTTCCATAGGGTTCTCCTAGGTAATTCACCTCTTCCATGGAAGGTTCTCAGGATCATAAGCTTCTTCCTCAGATGAAGCATCCTTAGTACTGTTTGGTGCATTTTGCATTCCAGACAGACTTTGAGAAATCAAATTGACTTGTTGAGTCAATATCTTATTCTGAGCCAGTATGGCATTCAGAGCATCAATCTCAAGAACTCCTTTCTTCTGATTAGTCCCATTGTTCACAGGATTTCTTTCAGAAGTGTACATGAATTGGTTATTTGCAACCATTTCAATCAGTTCTTGAGCTTCAGTAGGCGTCTTCTTCAGATGAAGAGATCCTCCTGCAGAGCTATCCAAGGACATCTTAGATAGTTCAGAGAGACCATCATAGAAAATACCTATGATGCTCCATTCAGAAAACATGTCAGAAGGACATTTTCTGATTAATTGTTTGTATCTTTCCCAAGCTTCATAGAGGGATTCTCCATCCTTTTGTCTAAAGGTTTGGACTTCCACTCTAAGCTTACTCCATCTTTGTGGTGGAAAGAATTTTGCCAAGAAGGCATTGACTAGCTTTTCCCATGAGTCCAGGCTTTCTTTAGGTTGAGAGTCCAACCATATTCTAGCTCTGTCTCTTACAGCAAAAGGGAATAGCATCAGTCTATAGACTTCAGGGTTAACCCCATTAGTCTTGACTGTGTCACAGATTTGCAAGGATTCAGCTAAAAACTGATGAGGATCTTCCATTGGAAGTCCATGGAACTTGCAATTCTGTTGCATTAGAGAAACTAATTGAGGCTTAAGCTCAAAGTTGTTTGCTCCAATGGCAGGGATAGAGATGCTTCTCCCATAAAAATCAGGAGTAGGTGCAGTAAAGTCACCCAGCACCTTCCTTGCATTGTTTGCATTGTTGTTGTTTTCTGCTGCCATGTTTTCTTCCTTGAAGAATTCGGTCAGGTCCTCTAAAGAGAGTTGTGCTTTGGCTTCTCTTAGCTTTCTCTTCAAAGTCCTTTCGGGTTCAGGATCAGCTTCAACAAGAATGCCTTTGTCCTTGCTCCTGCTCATATGAAAGAGAAGGGAACAAGAAAATGTGGAATCCTCTATGTCACAGTATAGAGATTCCTTTAAGTGTCAGAGGAAAAGAGAAATAGAAAGAAGAAGGAGAAGATAAATTCGAACTTTAGTTAGATAAGGTTCGAATTGTGCATTGAGAAGGAGTGGCACTCCATAAATAGAAGGATGTGAGAAGGAGGGAAGAAGATTTTCGAAAATTAATTAAAATACTTTGAAAACATTTTTGAAAAACATCAATTGATTTTCGAAATCAAAGTGGAAAAGAAACCAAGTGATTTTGAAAAAGATTTTGAAATTAGAAATTAAAAAGATTTGATTGAAAACTGTTTTGAAAAAGATGTGGTTAAAAAGATTTAATTGAAAAGTTATGAGTTTAAAAAAAAAATGTGATTGAGAAGATATGATTTGAAAACATTTTTAAAAGATATGATTTGAAAACCATTTGAAAAGATATGATTTTAAAAATGAATGACTTGCCTAACAAGAAAGATATGATTTGAAACATTCAAACCTTTCTCAACAGAAAAGGTAACAATCTTGTGATGTTCAATCAAATCATTAATTGTTAGTAAGTATCTTTTAAAAAGGAAAGAAATTGATTTTGAAAACATTTGATTGAAAAGATTTGATTGAAAAAGATTTGATTTTGAAAAACTAAAAAAAATTTGATTTTGAAAACAAAATCTTCCCCCTGCACCATCCTGGCGTTAAACGCCCAGAATGGTATACATTCTGGCGTTTAACGCCCAAAATGCACCCTTTTTGGGCGTTAAACGCCCAACCAGGTACCCTGGCTGGCGTTTAAACGCCAGTCTGCCTTCTTCACTGGGCATTTTTGAATGCTCAGCTTTTTCTGTATAATTCCTCTGCAGCATGTTTTGAATCTTCAATTCTTTGTATCATTGACTTGAAAGGACACAAATTAAAAATATTTTTGGATTTTTTTGATAATCAAAATGCAAAAGGAATCAATTAACAATGCATGCAAGACACCAAACTTAGCAGTTTGTGTACTACTGACACTAACAACATGAAAATGCATATGAGACACACAAAATACTTCAAGTCAATAGAATTCAAAGATCAAAACAAAGAAATATATGCATGGATTCGAAAAATATAACAAAAACATGCATTTGACACCAAACTTAGGATGAGACACTAAACTTATGCACGAAACATCAAATATTTTTTGTCTTTTTGGTTTTGTAAAAATTTTTTTTGTGTTTTTCGAAAATTAAGTGAAAAAAAAGTATCAAAATTCTTAATGAGAATTCCAGGAATCAGTGCAATGCTAGTCTAAGGCTCCGGTCCAGGAATTAGACATGGCTTCACAGCCAGCCAAGCTTTCAAAGAAAGCTTCGGTCCAAAACACTAGACATGACCAAGGTCAGCCAAGCCTTAGCAAATCACTGCTCCAACAGCAAGATTGATACGAAATCAACAAGCTCTTGTGGTGATAAGTTGAAACCTCGGTCCAATCAGATTAGACATGGCTTCTCAGCCAGCCAGATTTCAACAAATCATCATGAAACTCTAGAATTCACCTTCAAGAATTTCAAAAAAAATACCTAATCTAAGCAACAAGATGAACCGTCAGTTGTCCAGCCTAAACAATCCCGGGCAATAACACCAAAAATTTGATGTTGTTGCCGGATCTTGGCTCTGATGTTACCAAAAGCTTGCTCAAAACATGAACAATCCCCGGCAACGGCGCCAAAAACTTGGTCGGCGAAATTGTGAACTATACTTTTTCACAACTCTCATAATCCCTGGTAATGGCTCCAAAAACTTGGTGCGCTTAATACCATGGCATTACACAACTTCGCACAACTAACCAGCAGTGCACTGGGTCGTCCAAGTAATAAACCTTACGTGAGTAAGGGTCGATCCCACGGAGATTGTTAGTATTGAAGCAAGCTATGGTCATCTTGTAAATCTTAGTCAGGCAAACTCAGATATATATGGTGATGAACGAAAATAACATAGAAGATAAAGATAGTGATACTTATGTATATCATTGGTGTATGAGCTTCAGACAAGTGTATGAAGATGCCTTCCCTTCCGTCTCTCTGCTTTCCTACTGTCTTCATCCAATCCTTTCTTACTCCTTTCCATGGCAAGCTCGTATAGGGTCTCACTGTTGTCAGCAGCTACCTCCCATCCTCTCAGTGAAAGCGATTGCATATGTCCTGTCACGGCATAGCGGAATTCATCTGTCGGTTCTCAATCAGGCGCGGAATAGAATCCAGTGATTCTTTTGCGTTATCACTAACGCCCCCGCCCTCAGGGTTTGAAGCACGTCACAGTCATTCAGTCATTGAATCCTACTCAGAACACCACAGACAAGGTTAGACCTTCCGGATTCTCTTGAATGCTGCCATCAGGTCCTGCCTATACCACGAAGACTCCGAAGAATCCAAGAGATATTCACTGAGCCTCGAATGCTTGTAGAACAAGAATGGTTGTCAGTCACCTTGTTCATAGGTGAGAGTGGTGATGGGCGTCAATCATCACCATCATCATGTTGAAGAACAAGTGATATCTTGGTAAAAGAACAAGCGGAATTGAATGGAAGAACAATAGTAATTGCATTAATACTCGAGGTACAGCAGAGCTCCACACCCTTAATCTATGGTGTGTAGAAACTCCACCGTTGAAAATACATAAGAACAGGGTCTAGGCATGGCCGAATGGCCAGCCTCCCAAAGATCTAAGATAGCATAAAAGTCTCGATAGCTACCAAAGTCTCGATAAAAGCTCCTTAATACAATAGTAAAAGGTCCTACTTATAGAAAACTAGTACATAGATGAGTAAATGACATAAAAATCCACTTCCGGGCCCACTTGGTGTGTGCTTGGGCTGAGAAATCAAGGAAATTCGTGTAGAGACCTTTTCTGGAGTTAAACGCCAGCTCCCATGCCAGTTTGGGCGTTTAACTCCAACTTTTATTCCTGTTCCGGCGTTTAACGCTGGAATTCCTGAGGCCGGATTGCTTCGCGGGTTTGGGCCATCAAATCTTGGACAAAGTATGGACTATTATATATTGCTGGAAAGCCCTGGATGTCTACTTTCCAACGCCGTTGAGAGCGCGCCAATTGGGCTTCTGTAGCTCCAGAAAATCCACTTCGAGTGCAGGGAGGTCAGAATCCAACAGCATCTGCAGTCCTTTTTGGTCTCTGAATCAGATTTTTGCTCAGGTCCCTCAATTTCAGCCAGAAAATACCTGAAATCACAGAAAAACACACAAACTCATAGTAAAGTCCAGAAAAGTGAATTTTAAATAAAAACTAATAAAAATGTACTAAAATCTAACTAAAAGATATCAAAAACATACTAAAAACAATGCCAAAAAGTATACAAATTATCCGCTCATCATGTGACATAGAGGATTCCTCTTCTTTTCTTGTTTTCTTCTCCTTCATATGAGCAGAAACAAGGAAAAAGGCACTCTTGTTGAAATTGATCCTGAACCTGAAAGGACTCTGAAGAGAAAACTAAGAGAAGCTAAATCTAAAGGTAACCTTTCAGAAATTTTCGAACAAGAGAAGGAGATGGCAGCCGAACCCAACAACAATAATGCAAGGAGAATGCTTGGTGACTTCACAAAACCAACGTCCAAATTTGATGGAAGAAGCATCTCCATTCCTGCCATTGGAGCCAACAATTTTGAGCTTAAGCCTCAACTAGTTGCTTTAATGCAACAGAACTGCAAGTTTTATGGACTTCTATCTGAAGATCCTTACCAGTTTTTAACTGAGTTCTTGTAGATTTGTGAGACTGTAAAGACAAATGGAGTTGATCCTGAAGTCTACAGACTCATGCTTTTCCCTTTTGCTGTAAGAGACAGAGCTAGAATATGGTTGGATTCACAACCTAAGGATAGCCTGGACTCCTAGGATAAGCTGGTCACGGCTTTCTTGGATAAATTCTTTCCTCCTCAAAAGCTGAGCAAGCTTAGAGTGGATGTTTAGACCTTTAAACAAAAAGATGGTGAATCCCTCTATGAAGCTTGGGAAAGATACAAGCAGCTGACCAAAAGGTGTCCATCTGACATGTTTTCAGAATGGACCATATTAGATATATTCTATTATGGTCTATCTGAGTTTTGAAAAATGTCATTGGACCATTCTGCAGGTGGATCCATTCACCTAAAGAAAACGCCTGCAGAAGCTCAAGAACTTTTTGACATGGTTGCAAATAACCAATTCATGTACACTTCTGAGAGGAATTCCGTGAATAATGGGACGCCTCAGAGGAAGGGAGTTCTTGAAATTGATGATCTGAATGCCATATTGGCTCAGAACAAAGTGTTGACTCAGCAAGTCAACATGATCTCTCAAAGTCTGAATGGATGGCAAAATGCATCCAACAATACTAAAGAGGCAGCTTCTGAAGAAGCTTATGATCCTGAGAACCCTGCAATAACAAAGGTAAATTACATGGGTGAACCTTATGGAAACACCTATAACTCATCATGGAGAAATCACCCAAATTTCTCATGGAAGGATCAACAAAAGCCTCAACAAGGCTTTAACAATGGTGGACGCAATAGGCTGAGCAATAGCAAGCCTTTTCCATCATCTTCTCAGCAACAGACAGAGAATTCTGAACAAAACACTTCTAATTTAGCAAATTTAGTCTCTGATCTGTCAAAAGCCACTTTCAGTTTCATGAGTGAAACAAGATCCTCCATCAGAAATCTAGAGGCACAAGTGGGCCAGCTGAGTAAGAAAGTCATTGAAACTCCTCCCAGTATTCTCCCAAGCAATACAGAAGAGAATCCAAAAGGAGAGTGCAAGGCCATTGATGTGATCAATATGGCCGAATGCACAAGGGAGGAGAAGGACTAAAATCCTAGTGAGGAAGACCTCCTGGGACGTCTCTCAAGCAAGAAGGAGTTTCCTATTAAGGATCCAAAGGAATCTGAGGCTCATATAGAGACCATAGAGATTCCATTAAATCTGCTTCTGCCATTCATGAGCTCTGAAGACTATTTTTCATCTGAGGAGGATGAAGATGTGACTGGAGAGCAAGTTGCTCAATATTTAGGAGCTATCATGAAGCTGAATGCTAAGCTGTTTGGTAATGAGACTTGGGAAAGTGAACCTCCCTTGCTCATTAATGAACTAGTTACCTGGATTCAGCAAATTTTACCTCAAAAGAGACAAGATCCTGGCAAGTTCTTAATACCTTGTACCATAGGCACCATGACCTTTGAAAAAGCTCTATGTGATATGGGGTCAGGGATAAATCTTATGCCACTCTCTGTAATGGAGAAGCTGGGGATCATTTAGGTACAACCTGCCTTGTTCTTATTACAATTGGCAGACAAGTCATTGCGACAAGCTTATGGAATAGTAGAGGACATATTAATAAAGGTTGAAGGCCTTTACATCCCTGCTGATTTCATAATCTTAGACACTGGGAAGGAAGAGGATGAGTATATCATCCTTGGAAGACCTTTCCTAGCCACAGCAGGAGCTTTGATAGATGTCAACAGAGGTGAATTAGTCCTTCAATTGAATGGGGACTACCTTGTGTTTAAGGCACATGGCCATCCCTCTGTGACAAAAGAGAGTGAGCATAAAGAGCTTCTCTCAATTCAGAGTCAAAAAGAGCCCCGACAGTCAAACTCTAAGTTTGGTGTTGGGAGGCCACAACCAAACTCTAAGTTTGGTGTTACATCCCCACAACCAAACTCTAAGTTTGGTATTGGGACTATACAACATTGACCTGATCACCTTTGTGGCTCCATGAGAGCCCACTGTCAAGCTAATGACATTAAAAGAGCGCTTGTTGGGAGGCAACCCAATTTTTATTTATCTAATTTTTAATTTATTTTATTGTTATTTTGTGTTTTATTAGGTACATGATCATGTGGAGTCACGAAAAAAAAATATAAAAATTAAAAAATAGTATCAAAAATAGTAGAAGAAAAATCACACCCTGGAGGGAGGAAAGACTGGCGTTCAACGCCAGTAAGGAGCATCTGGCTGGCGTTTAACGCCAGAACAGAGCATGAATCTGGCGCTGAACGCCTGAAACAAGCAACATTCTGGCGTTTGAACGCCGGGAAAGTGCCTTGAGGAAAGCTGGCGCTGAACGCCAGTAACAAGCATAGAACTGGCGTTCAACGCCAGAAACATGCTACACATGGGCGTTGAACGCCCAGAGTGTACATCATCTCGGCGTTTAAACGCCAGAATGGTGTGCAAAGGCATTTTACATGCCTAATTGGTGCAGGGATGTAAATCCTTGACACTTCAGGATCTGTGGACCCCACAGGATCCCTACCTACCTCACCCTCTCTCTCCATTCATGGTCATCCTTTCTGTTTTTCATTCACCACTCACATCTATCCACTCTTCCCCAAAAACCCCACCCACCTTCAAAATTCCAAACTCTTTCCCACCCAAACCCACCCATATAGCCGAATACACACATCCCTCCATCTCCTCCATATCTTCTTCTTATTCTTCATCTTTTCTTTCTTCTCTTGCTCGAGGGCGAGCAATTTTCTAAGTTTGGTGTGGTAAAAGCATAGCTTTTTGTTTTTCCATAACCATTGATGGCACCTAAGGCCAGAGAAACTTCAAAAAAAAAAAAAAGAGAAAAGGGAAGACAAAAGCTTCCACCTCTGAGTCATGGGAGATGGAAAGACTCATCTAGAGGGTTTATAGCTCAGTAGTAGAACATTTGACTGCAAATCAAGAGATCCCTAAGATACCTCAGGGGATAAATTGTCCTCCACACAATTAGTGGGAGCAACTAAGGATAAGAACACCAAAATTACTAGGGATCATCCAACAGAAGCAAGGAAGAGACATAAAGGAGCTCAAAGAGCACCATTGGTTCTTCAAGAAGGCGCCACCCTCACTAAGGTGGACTTATTCCTTGTTCTTATTTCTCTGTTTTTCGATTTTTATGCTTCATGTTTATTTATGTTTTGTGTCTCTACTTCATGATCATTAGTGTTTAGTAACTATGTCTTAAAGTTATGAATAATTCCATTAATCCTTCACCTTTCTTAAATGAAAAATGTTTTTAATTCAAAAGAACAAGAAGTACATGAATTTCGAATTTATCCTTGAATTTAGTTTAATTATATTGATGTGGTGACAATACTTTTTGTTTTTTGAATGAATGCTTGAACAGTGCATATTTTTGATCTTGTTGTTTATGAATGTTAAAACTATTGGCTCTTGAAAGAATGATGAACAAAGAGAAATGTTATTGACAATCTGAAAAATCATGAAAATTGATTCTTGAAGCAAGAAAAAGCAGTGAAAAGTAAAAAGCTTGCGAAAAAGAAAAAAAATGGCGAAAAAAATAGAAAGAAAAAGAAAAAGCAAGCTGAAAAAGCCAATAGCCCTTAAAACCAAAAGGCAAGGGTAAAAAGGATCCAAGGCTTTGAGCATCAATGGATAGGAGGGCCCAAGGAAATAAAATCCAGGCCTAAGCGGCTAAATCAAGCTATCCCTAACCATGTGCTTGTGTCATGCAGGTCCAAGTGAAAAGCTTGAGACTGAGTGGTTAAAGTCGTGATCCAAATCAAAAGAGTGTGCTTAAGAGCTCTGGACACCACTAACTGGGGACTCTAGCAAAGCTGAGTCACAATTTGAAAAGGTTCACCCAGTTATGTGTCTCTGGCATTTATGTATCCGGCGGTAATACTGGAAAACAAAGTGCTTAGGGCCACGGCCAAGACTCATAAGTAGCTGTGTTCAAGAATCAACATGCTTAACTAGGAAAATCAATAACACTATCCGAAATTATAAGTTCCTAGAGAAGCCAATCATTCTAAACTTCAAAGGAAAAAGTGAGATGCCAAAACTGTTCAGAGGCAAAAAGCTACAAGTCCCGCTCATCTAATTATAATTAATATTCATTGATATTCTGGAATTTATAGTATATTCTCTTCTTTTTATCCTAATTGATTTTCAGTTGCTTGGGGACAAGCAACAATTTAAGTTTGGTGTTGTGATGAGCGGATAATTTATACGCTTTTTGGCATTGTTTTTAGGTAGTTTTTAGTAAGTTCAAGCTACTTTTAGGGATGTTTTCATTAGTTTTTATGTTAAATTCACATTCCTGGACTTTACTATGAGTTTGTGTGTTTTTCTGTAATTTCAGGTAATTTCTGGCTGAAATTGAGGGACTTGAGCAAAACTCTGAAAAAGGCTGACAAAAGGAATGCTGATGCTGTTGGAATCTGACCTCCCTGCACTCAAAATAGATTTTCTGGAGATACAGAACTCCAAATGGCGTGCTCTTAACGGTGTTAGAAAGTAGACATCCAGAGCTTTCCAGCAATATATAATAGTCCATACTTTATTCGGGAATTGATGACGTAAAGTGGCGCTTAACGCCAAGTACATGCTGCTGTCTGGAGTCAAACGCCAGAAACACGTCACAACCCGGAGTTGAACGCCAGAAACACGCTATAACTCGGCGTTTAACTCCAAAGGAAGCCTCAGCTCATGGATAGATCAAGCTCAGCCCAAACACACACCAAGTGGGCCCCGGAAGTGAATTTATGCATCAATTACTTACCTCTGTAAACCCTAGTAGCTAGTTTAGTATAAATAAGACTTTTTACTAGTGTGTTAGTTGTCTTTTGACCACATTACATCTTTGGTCTCAGTTTTGTTTTATTCTTCATCTTAGGAGGCCATTGATCACATTTTGGGGCTGCCCATTCGGCCATGCCTGAACCTTTCACTTATGTATTTTCAACGGTGGAGTTTCTACACACCATAGATTAAGGGTGTCGAGCTCTGCTGTACCTCAAGTTTCAATACAATTACTATTATCTTCTATTCAATTCTCTTTTATTCTTATTCCAAGATATACGTTGCACTTCAACTTGATGAATGTGATGATCCGTGACACTCATCATCATTCTCACCTATAAACGCGCGTGACTGACAACCACTTCCGTTCTACCTTAGGCCAGGCGCATATCTCTTAGATTCCCCAACAGAATCTTCGTGGTATAAGCTAGAAAGATGGCAGCATTCATGGGAATCCGGAAAGTCTAACCTTGTCTGTGGTATTCCGAGAAGGATTCCGGGAATCCGGAAAGTCTAACCTTGTCTGTCGTATTCCGAGTAAGATTCTGGGATTGAATGACTGTGACGAGCTTCAAACTCCTGAAGGCTGGGCGTTAGTGACAGGCGCAAAAGTATCAAAGGATTCTATTCTAACCTGATTGAGAACCGACAGATGATTAGCCGTGCTGTGACAGAGCATAGGACTATTTTCACTGAGAGGATGGGATGTAGCCATTGACAACAGTGATGCCCTACATACAGCTTGCCATGGAAAGGAGTAAGAAGAATTGGGTGAATGTAATATGAAAGTAGAGATTCAAGAGGAGCACAGCATCTCCATACGCCTATCTGAATTTCCCACTGTTGATCTACATAAGTATTTCTATCCTATTTTATTTTTTGTTTATTATTAATTTTCAAACTTATCCATAATCAATTATTATCCGCCTAACTGAGATTTACAAGGTGACCATAGCTTGCTTCATACCAACAATCTCTGTGGGATCGACCCTTACTCACGTAAGGTATTACTTGGATGACCCAGTACACTTGCTGGTTAAGTTGAACGGAGTTATGACCACGCATAGTTGTAAACCATGGCATTGGTATCATGTTTTTGGCGCCATTGCCAGGGAAAGAAAAAGCAATGAATTTTACAAAATGCAATAACATATGAATCACAATTTTGTCCACCAATCCCTGAGGTCCCATTCAAGCTCAAAAAAAATGAGTATCCGGAGATCCGACATGAGATCCAAAGAAGAGGTTGGGAAGTTCTAACCAACCCCATTCAACAAGTCAGAATCTTAATGGTTCAAGAGTTCTATGCCAATGCATGGATCACTAGGAACCATGATCAAAGTGTGAACCCGAATCCAAAGAATTATCTTACAATGGTTCGGGGGAAATACTTAGATTTTAGTCTGGAAAATGTGAGGTTGGCGTTCAACTTACCCATGATGCAAGGAGATGCATGATGAAAAGTCATCATATACCCATTTTTCAAGCTAATTTCACTTGTTTTGTTAGCATTTATGCACTTTCTTGCATCCTAAGTTAGTGATTTGGAGTAAAAATGCATAACTTCTCTAAATCAAGCAACCACTATGAAATTAATGATAAATCATGAGGTTTAAGCTTATTTTAATTGCATTTTAATTGATTTATAAACCTCTTGAATTTAGTGATACTTTGAGTGGTTGTTTGGTTTATTTTAGGTGAAGAAAAGAAAAGAAAATGAAAAGCGTGGCCTAAGAAGCGTGACAAAAGAAAAGGGAAGCGTGGCCAAAAAAGGGAGAAGCGTGCCTCAACTAATGGGGGAAGCAACCTTGCCCTCCACAAGGGCAGAATGCCCTCTAGGAGGGCAGCACTAAGTGACCGAACCAAGACAAGGCAACTCTGCCCTGCCCACTCCAAGGGCAGAGCACAAAATAATGCCTTGGAACCAAGAGAAGCAATTTCTGCCCTGCCCTTGTGGAGAGCAGGATCGGGCTCCATGAGGAAAGAAATCCAAGGAAAAATAGCTCCCATGCATGCTACAAGGTTCGAACCAAGAACCATGAGGAAGCCAAGCCTTGAGACATACTAGCGTGCCAAGAAACCAAGAAAAATAATTAGCGTGTTTGCACTCTCCCAGGATCGAACCCACGATGTGAAGGAAAGGATCCTGCCCTGCCCTTGGCGCGGGCAGGGCAGAAATTTGAATGGCGCACCAACTTTGCTCCCTGGCGCACCAATTTCCTCGTCCTGGCAGCATCGCGCGCGCACATTCCTTCCTTGGCGCACCAACCCGTTTCTGCCCTGCCCTTGGCGCGGGCAGGGCAGCCTCCCACGCACCAGCACATCCTGGCGCGCCAAATTCCTTCCTGGCGCATCAACTTTTCTTCTTGGCAGCACCATCCGCGCGCAACGCTCATCCTGGCGCATCAACCTTTCCCGCCCTGCCCTTGGCGCGGGCAGGGCAGCCTCTGGCGCACCAAATTTTCTCCTCTTGCGCACCAACTCGCACCAACAAGCAACATGGCCGCACCAACTTCTTGTGCCTAGCATCAATTTTCTGCCCTGCCCTTCACAAGGGCAGGGCAGCCTCCTGGGAGTGGTTTTTGGGCCAAAATTCAAATTAAAAATAAATTTGAATTCATTTCTTCACCAATCCAAAAGCCCATCCAAATCCCATTATCCAAGAATAGAAAGTGTATAAATAGGACTTAGTTTGATGTAATTAGGACCTTTTAGCAACCTTTATGCTCACTTTTGAATTTTGACTTTTACCTTGGCTTTTGAATTTTCATTTTCACATTCCGTTGGAGCTTTGACTCTCTCGAAATTGTTCTGGAGAGAATTGGCCGAGATTTCAGAGGATCAAGGGAGCGTTGATTGATCTCCTTCCTCAATTCCCTTGGGCAATTCTACTCTTCTGTTTTCTGAGTTGTGGATGTGTGAAATTGGGGAAATTCTGTCCCAATTCCCATTCTAGCTCTGTTTAAATTTGCTTTCTGCATAATTCACTTTAAATTCTGTTCTTCTATTGCTTCTTCTTTCATTTTCTGTCAATTGCTCAGTTCATTCAGATCTGGGAAGGAAATTGGGTTTTAGGCTCTGCTACCTAAGCCCTTGGGATCCTGAGATCACTTTTGGTTCTTCTATGAACCTTACTGCACTTTAATTTCCTTGCTGTTTAAATTTCTGCTTGCACCCAATTAAATTTCTGCTACCTTCTTTACTGCAATTTACTTCTTCTTGTTTAGATCCTGCAATCCCATTCTTCAATTCCCCTTTACATTCAGCAATTTATCTTTCTTGCCATTTAAGTTACTGCAATTTAAGTTTCTTGCACTTTAAGTTTCAGTCATTTACTTTCTTGCTCTTTAAGTTTCTGCACTTTTACTCTTCTGTTCTTTATTTTACTGCATTTCTCCCTTCCCCCTTTACATTTACTGTCATTTAATTTCTGTTAAACACAAATCACTCAACCAAAACTTGATTCGCTTGACTAAACCACCCACTAAACTAAAATTGCTCAATCCTTCAATCCCTGTGTGATCGACCTCACTCATGTGAGTTATTATTACTTGATGCGACCCGGTACACTTGCCGGTGAGTTTTGTGTTGGATCGTTTTCCACACATCAAGTTTTTGGCGCCGTTGCCGGGGATTGAAATAGATTGACAATGATTAAGTGAAGTGGAGGTCTAGATTAAGCACTTTTTCTTTTCTGTCATTCTAATTCTTACTAACACACTAACTGTTTGAATTTTTGCTTAAACTAACCAACCAAAACCTCATTCTAGCAATAGATTGAAGTTTTGTTAACTCTCTGGGTTTGTGCGTTTGTTGCTGTGTGTTTGTATGTCAGGTATAGGGAGATCCTCTCCTATCAATTCTGAAATTGATCCAAGGACTCTTCGGAGAATAAGAATGGCAGAAAGAGGGAAGAATATTGTTGGAGAAGAAGAAGAATCTGAGGAGGAATTCCAAGATATGGAAGGAGATACTAGTCAACCAGGAGGAGGAGCCAACAATGACCAACAGAGAAGAGTCTTGGCTTCATACACATTTGCAAATGCTAGGCATTGTGGGAGTAGCATTCTTCCTCCCAATGTCAATGCAAACAACTTTGAACTCAAGCCACAACTCATAACTCTGGTGCAAAACAATTGTTCCTTCGGAGGAGGACCTTTGGAGGATCCAAACCAACATTTGTCCACCTTTTTGAGAATCTGTGATACAGTGAAGACAAATGGTGTACCCCCTGATAGCTACAAGTTGCTACTCTTCCCATTCTCTCTTAGAGATAAAGCCACTCAATGGCTAGAGACTTTTCCAAAAGAAAGCATCAACACTTGGGATGACTTGGTGAGCAAGTTCCTTGCTAAATTCTATCCACCTCAAAGAGTCCTAAGGTTGAAGACAGAGGTTCAAACCTTCACTCAATTGGAGGCCGAGAGCTTATATGAAGCATGGGAGAGATACAAGGCTCTATTGAGGAAGTGTCCACCAGAGATGTTCACTGAGTGGGACAAGCTACAAAACTTCTATGAAGGCCTCACTCTTAAAGCTCAGGAGGCTCTTGATCACTCTGCTGGAGGCTCTCTACAACTCATGAAAACCACAGAGGAAGCTCGAAACCTCATTGATATGGTGGCCAACAACCAATATTTCTTTGCTCATCAAAGACAACGCCAACCATCACAGAGAAGAGGAGTCATGGAGTTGGAAGGAGTTGATTCAATCTTAGCTCAAAACAAGATGATGCAACAACAGATTCAACAACAATTTGAGCAAATGGCTAAGAGAATTGATGGCTTGCAAGTGGCAGCAGTGAGCACCACAAGCCAACCTCCAAACACTTGGGTACAAAGTGAAGAAACTCAAGAGGAGCAACAACAAGAGCAGGTTCAATACCTGCACAACCAGAATCAGGGAACAAATGAAGTTTATGGAGAGACTTACAACCCATCTTGGAAGAATCATCCAAACCTCAGATGGGGAGACAACCATAATCAAAACCAACAACCATGGCAAAGAAACACAGGCCAAAACAATTGGAAAAACACAAACCACAACCCCCAGCCAACTACTAACCAAAATTCATACAGAAAACCACAAAACAACTACCCAAATTCTAACCAATACCCACCCAATAACCACCCTACTAACCAAAACACTTATCTTCAGCCATCAACACCCCAAAATCAACCCACCTCACAAGACTCACAGAGAATCACCCATCTAGAACAGCTCATGGAAAAACTGATGAAAAACCAAGAACTGACCACCAAGAATCAAGAAGCTACCATGAAGAACTTAGAGAGGCAAATTGGCCAAATCTCTAAGAAGATCTCTGTTGAGAAACCATCAAATTCACTACCTAGTGATACCATTCCCAACCCAAAGGAAGAATGCAAGGTGGTGCAACTAAGAAGTGGAAGGGTGTTAACAGACAGCAACCAAGGAGCAACCAAAGATCTCATGGAAGATAACACTGAAGCCATCAACAAGGATAAGATAAGCAAGAATGCTCCAGAAAAACTCACAGAAGAAGATAACAAGCCACAGAATTTGAAGAAAGGAAAGAATATCTTGGAAGAACCAAGTCCAAAACAGCATCAAGTGGTGAAGAGCTCAACACCACCACTGCCTTACCCACAAAGATTTCACAAGGAAACAAAGGATCAGCACTTCCACAAATTTCTTGAGACTTTCAAGAAATTGGAAATTAACATACCGTTGGCAGAAGCTTTAGAGCAAATGCCCCTGTATGCTAAGTTTCTAAAAGAGCTCATCAACAAGAAGAGAGATTGGAATGAGAAGGAAACGGTGATGCTTAATGAGGAATGCAGTGCCGTGCTCCAAAAGGGAATCCCACCAAAACTCAAGGATCCAGGGAGCTTTGTAGTGTCATGCACTATAGGCAAACTATCCTTGGATAAAGCTCTTTGTGATCTAGGAGCTAGTATCAAATTAATGCCTTTGTCCATGATGAAGAAGTTGGCAATAGAAGAACTCAAACCCACCAAGATGTCACTGGTTATGGCAGACAGATCAATCAAGATACCAAATGGAATTGTCGAAAATTTGTTAGTAAAGGTTGGGAAGTTTATCTTCCCTGCAGATTTTGTAATTCTAGATACTGATGAGGAAGGCAACAATTCAATCATCTTGGGCAGACCATTTCTAGCAACTGCAAGAGCCATCATAGATGTGGAAAAAGGAGAAATGATTTTCAGAGTACACAATGAGCAGATGATCATCAATGTTTTTAAGTCAATGCAACACCCTCCAGAGCAGGAAGATCATTTAAGGGTGGATATGATAGAGAGCTTGGTGGAAGAAATGCTAGACAATGACCAGCATGAGCAAGAAAAGGACAATCAAGAAACAATAGAGGAATATGTGGCTGAGGCTTTCATAAACAAAGAAGTGGAACCAAGCAAGAAAGAAGAGGTGCAAAGGCAAGAACTGAAGCCATTACCCTCTCATCTCAAATATGCATTTCTCGAGACTTCAGAAAACCTCCCGGTTATCATCAATTCATCCTTGACAAAGAAAGAAGAAGGATAGCTTCTTGATGTTCTCAGAGCCCACAAGGATGCCTTAGGGTGGACCATTGACGACTTGAAAGGCATCAGCCCCACAGTATGCATGCATAAGATTCTTTTGGAAGACAATTCTAAAACTGTAATTCAACCTCAAAGAAGACTAAATCCTGCAATGAAGGAAGTTGTCCAAAAGGAAGTGATGAAGTTATGGAATGCAGGAATCATATATCCCATTTCCGATAGCTCATGGATAAGCCCAGTCCAAGTGGTACCAAAGAAGGGAGGGATGACAGTCATTACTAATGAGAAGAATGAACTCATTCCCACCAGAACAGTGACAGGATGGAGGATGTGTATTGACTATAGAAGATTGAATGATGCCACACGCAAAGATCACTTCCCACTTCCTTTCATTGATCAAATGCTTGAGAGGTTGGCTGGCCATGCTTACTATTGCTTCCTTGATGGCTATTCTGGGTATAATCAGATAGTGGTGGATCCAAAAGACCAAGAGAAGACTTCATTCACATGCCCTGTTGGAGTTTTTGCTTATAGAAGAATGCCATTCGGATTATGCAACGCCCCAGCCACTTTCCAAAGGTGTATGCTTTCCATTTTCTCAGATATGGTTGAAAAATTTTTAGAGGTTTTCATGGATGACTTCTCTGTTTTTGGTGATAATTTCAAGACTTGCTTAAACCATCTAACTCTTGTTTTGAAACGGTGCCAAGAAACTAATTTGGTTTTGAATTGGGAGAAGTGCCATTTCATGGTACCTGAGGGGATTGTTCTTGGTCATAAAGTTTCAAGAAGAGGAATAGAGGTTGACAAGGCAAAAGTGGAAATAATAGAAAAACTTCCTCCACCAACTAATGTGAAATCTGTCAGAAGTTTCTTGGGGCATGCAGGTTTTTATAGAAGGTTTATTAAAGATTTTTCTAAAATAGCCAAACCTTTGAGTAATCTTTTGATGATTGATCAACCTTTTGTTTTTGATAAAGATTGCCAGCATGCTTTTGAAACTTTAAAACAGAAACTCACAACAGCACCAATTATCACACCTCCTGATTGGAACTTACCATTTGAACTCATGTGTGATGCAAGTGAAATTGCAATTGGTGCTGTACTTGGACAGAAGAAGGGAAACTTGCATCATGTCATATATTATGCAAGTAAAGTATTAAATGAAGCCCAAAAAAATTACACCACAACAGAGAAGGAATTGTTAGCTGTGGTTTATGCATTTGATAAGTTTAGATCATACTTGATAGGATCTAAAATTGTGGTTTATACTGATCATGCTGCTCTCAAGTATTTGATGTCAAAATAGGATGCTAAACCAAGGCTTATCAGATGGATTCTACTCTTACAAGAATTTGACATTGAGGTGAGGGACAGAAAAGGCACTGAAAATCTAGTTGCTGATCATTTGTCAAGGCTGCCACCAGAGACAATTCAAAAAGCTTCATTACCTGTGAATGAAAGCTTTCCAGATGAACATCTCATGCAAATCCAACAAACACCATGGTTTGCTGATATAGCAAACTACAAAGTAGGGAGAAAGATACCACAAGAATACACTAAGAAACAAGTGAGGAAACTAATCAATGAAGCAAAGAAGTTCTTGTGGGATGAACCTTATTTGTTCAGAAGATGCTCTGATGGAATAATCAGGAGATGTATTCCTAAAAGTGAAACAAAAGATATATTATGGCATTGCCATGGCTCAGCTTATGGTGGACACTTTGGTCCAGACAGAACAGCAGCAAAGATTCTACAAAGTGGTTTCTATTGGCCAACCATCTTCAAAGATGCAAGGGAGTTTGTCCACCAATGTAATGAATGTCAAAGAACAGGAGGACTAACAAGAAGGAACGAAATGCCACAAAACTTCATTTTGGAAGTAGAATTGTTTGATCTTTGGGGCATTGATTTCATGGGACCCTTTCCTCCCTCCTATTCATTTAGATATATCTTAGTAGCAGTGGAGTATGTTTCAAAATGGGTGGAAGCCATAGCCACAACTACCTGTGATGCACAAGTTGTTCTTCAATTTTTGAAGAAGCATATCTTTACTAGATATGGGGTACCCAAGGGTCTCATCAGTGATGGTGGTGGCCATTTTTGTAATAGACAGATGGAGAAACTCCTCCACAAATATGGAGTTATTCATAAGGTAGCCACACTATATCATCCCCAAACTAATGGTCAAGCAGAATTGGCAAACAGGGAGCTAAAGAAGATCCTAGAAAAAACAGTTGGTAGCACAAGAAAGGATTGGGCTAGGAAGTTGGAAGATGCACTTTGGGCATACAGAACAGCTTTTAAAACTCCTATAGGGAAATCTCCATTTCAACTGTTATATGGCAAAGCTTGTCATCTCCCTGTAGAGCTTGAGCACAAAGCCTTTTGGGCCACTAAACTTCTAAATTTGGATTCTGAAGCAGCAGGAGAGAAAAGATTGTTGCAGCTGAATGAGCTAGATGAGTTTAGGCTGGAAGCCTATGAAAACACCAAGATATACAAGGAGAAAGCTAAGAGATGGCATGACAGGAAAATTTTGAAGAAGGAGTTCAAACCTGGACAACAAGTACTCTTGTATAATTCACGGCTCAAGATGTTCCCTGGCAAGCTCAAGTCTAAATGGACTGGTCCATACTTGGTGACCAAGGTTTTTCCTTATGGAAGCATCGAATTACTAGATGAAGCAACAAAGAATCAATTTACTGCAAATGGACATAGAGCAAAATTGTACCTAGGAGGGCAATGGAACAAAGAGAAGGAGGTCCAGAACCTGAATCCCTCTTGAAACAAAAATGAAGATGTCAAGCTAATGACAATAAAAGAGCGCTTGTTGGGAGGCAACCCAACCTGAGGTAGTTTCTTTTCATAGCTTGTTTTCAATAAAAATGTTGAACAATTGGTATGTATTGCAAGGAGCTAAGTTTGGTGTTGCACACCAAAACAATTTGAGGGAGAATGAGGACTTTTAAGTTTGGTGTTCCACCAAAAATTTCATTTAACACATTCTCATCTCTTGCATGATTCTAGCTCCAAGCAAGCAAACATATTATTCAACTGTTAAATTGTTTTCTAGCTTTTGTTTCATTTGACCTATAGCAAGGATACATGGTTTCACTTATGGTTAATTTGGTACATCTGAGACAGTGGCAAAACAATTAAGTTTGGTGTTCATACACCAAAATCAATTCAAGAGCCACACTCAGTATTATGCTTACTAACCATGTAATTAAGGGCTTGAGAATCAAGCAACTTTGAGAACTATGCAGGATATAAGCCAATATTTGAAGACATTATGCATTGTAACTCAAAGAGGACATAGCAGAAAGAAAAATCAAAGGGCTGCAACTTCAAAGGTTGTATCTGAACTTAATCCTTGCTGCTGTGTGATGTTTCAAATCTGGAAGCCAGTGTATTTCTTGCTAAAGTGTTCATTTAGCTACAAGTGAAATTGTTTGTGAAAATGCCAAGTCTGCACAATGCTTGTATCCATCACTTAGCTTTAAATATTGCTTTGTTTCCCATATGCTTAAATAAAAGAGTTTGGTTTGAACTGAAAAGTAAAAAAATCCAATGTTGCATGAGTATGAATGGAAGTTGGTGGTGGCACATGTGTTTGATTAAATGCATAACTCATGAAATAAATGTTGCATAATATCATTCTCATTCAATTGTGAGTTAGCTTGCTATTACAAAGACTCCTATCAATAATGAAACAACCCTTGGTAACAAAAACAGAAAGAAAAGGAAGAAAGAAAAAGCCAAAATGGCAAGAAAAACAAAGAATAAAGGTTGGACACCAATGGTTTGGACCCTAGGACAAATGCCTGTGGTGTTCTTGTACTGAGATCTGCTTGGATGAGTAAATTCTAAGGGGTATTTTGAAACCCGGTCACTTAGATCAACTGATTTGGGATGGCCAATTGAAAATCCACAATAAAGAGCAACTTAGATACAAAGCACTTAGTGATCCAAAGAGATGCTGGGCATCAATGATCCTAGGAAGAATTAGTGAGCTAAGTGTCTGTGGTGGAAAGATGTTGAGCAAAATAAAAGAAAATGAAGCCAAAGGCTAAGCTGCAACATTTAACACCAAACCTCTAAAAGAATAAAAAGCTTGTTAAAGCATTGTAAGCCAAAAAAAGTTACCAAGGGAGTAATCAAAAGGTGAGTCTTATGACAGCAAGTTTAGCAAACCTTTGATGCAAAATGTGTATTATGCAGCAGCAACAATAAGTGAGTATCATTGTCTGCATAAATGCCCCATAAATTGAAGTTCTGCTATCTGCATAATAAGGATTTATGTTCTTTTCCTATTCATATCATTTACTCTTAGTTTTGATGCTTGCTTGGGGACAAGCAAGGTTTAAGTTTGGTGTTGTGATGACAAGTCATCATATACCCATTTTTCAAGCTAATTTCACTTGTTTTGTTAGCATTTATGCACTTTCTTGCATCCTAAGTTAGTGATTTGGAGTAAAAATGCATAACTTCTCTAAATCAAGCAACCACTATGAAATTAATGATAAATCATGAGGTTTAAGCTTATTTTAATTGCATTTTAATTGATTTATAAACCTCTTGAATTTAGTGATACTTTGAGTGGTTGTTTGGTTTATTTTAGGTGAAGAAAAGAAAAGAAAATGAAAAGCGTGGCCTAAGAAGCGTGACAAAAGAAAAGGGAAGCGTGGCCAAAAAAGGGAGAAGCGTGCCTCAACTAATGGGGGAAGCAACCTTGCCCTCCACAAGGGCAGAATGCCCTCTAGGAGGGCAGCACTAAGTGACCGAACCAAGACAAGGCAACTCTGCCCTGCCCACTCCAAGGGCAGAGCACAAAATAATGCCTTGGAACCAAGAGAAGCAATTTCTGCCCTGCCCTTGTGGAGAGCAGGATCGGGCTCCATGAGGAAAGAAATCCAAGGAAAAATAGCTCCCATGCATGCTACAAGGTTCGAACCAAGAACCATGAGGAAGCCAAGCCTTGAGACATACTAGCGTGCCAAGAAACCAAGAAAAATAATTAGCGTGTTTGCACTCTCCCAGGATCGAACCCACGATGTGAAGGAAAGGATCCTGCCCTGCCCTTGGCGCGGGCAGGGCAGAAATTTGAATGGCGCACCAACTTTGCTCCCTGGCGCACCAATTTCCTCGTCCTGGCAGCATCGCGCGCGCACATTCCTTCCTTGGCGCACCAACCCGTTTCTGCCCTGCCCTTGGCGCGGGCAGGGCAGCCTCCCACGCACCAGCGCATCCTGGCGCGCCAAATTCCTTCCTGGCGCATCAACTTTTCTTCTTGGCAGCACCATCCGCGCGCAACGCTCATCCTGGCGCATCAACCTTTCCCGCCCTGCCCTTGGCGCGGGCAGGGCAGCCTCTGGCGCACCAAATTTTCTCCTCTTGCGCACCAACTCGCACCAACAAGCAACATGGCCGCACCAACTTCTTGTGCCTAGCATCAATTTTCTGCCCTGCCCTTCACAAGGGCAGGGCAGCCTCCTGGGAGTGGTTTTTGGGCCAAAATTCAAATTAAAAATAAATTTGAATTCATTTCGTCACCAATCCAAAAGCCCATCCAAATCCCATTATCCAAGAATAGAAAGTGTATAAATAGGACTTAGTTTGATGTAATTAGGACCTTTTAGCAACCTTTATGCTCACTTTTGAATTTTGACTTTTACCTTGGCTTTTGAATTTTCATTTTCACATTCCGTTGGAGCTTTGACTCTCTCGGAATTGTTCTGGAGAGAATTGGCCGAGATTTCAGAGGATCAAGGGAGCGTTGATTGATCTCCTTCCTCAATTCCCTTGGGCAATTCTACTCTTCTGTTTTCTGAGTTGTGGATGTGTGAAATTGGGGAAATTCTGTCCCAATTCCCATTCTAGCTCTGTTTAAATTTGCTTTCTGCATAATTCACTTTAAATTCTGTTCTTCTATTGCTTCTTCTTTCATTTTCTGTCAATTGCTCAGTTCATTCAGATCTGGGAAGGAAATTGGGTTTTAGGCTCTGCTACCTAAGCCCTTGGGATCCTGAGATCACTTTTGGTTCTTCTATGAACCTTACTGCACTTTAATTTCCTTGCTGTTTAAATTTCTGCTTGCACCCAATTAAATTTCTGCTACCTTCTTTACTGCAATTTACTTCTTCTTGTTTAGATCCTGCAATCCCATTCCTCAATTCCCCTTTACATTCAGCAATTTATCTTTCTTGCCATTTAAGTTACTGCAATTTAAGTTTCTTGCACTTTAAGTTTCAGTCATTTACTTTCTTGCTCTTTAAGTTTCTGCACTTTTACTCTTCTGTTCTTTATTTTACTGCATTTCTCCCTTCCCCCTTTACATTTACTGTCATTTAATTTCTGTTAAACACAAATCACTCAACCAAAACTTGATTCGCTTGACTAAACCACCCACTAAACTAAAATTGCTCAATCCTTCAATCCCTGTGGGATCGACCTCACTCATGTGAGTTATTATTACTTGATGCGACCCGGTACACTTGCCGGTGAGTTTTGTGTTGGATCGTTTTCCACACATCAATGCACGCCCCTACACTAGAAGGGTCAACTTTAATCAAAGGTTGGACCAAGTCCTTATGGACATATGTGTGGAAGGAGCTCAATGGAAAAGAGACTCCAAAGGCAAGCCGGTTCAACTAAGAAGACTGGTCCTCAAGCCTGTAGCTAGAGGATGGTTGGAGTTCATTCAACGCTCCATCATCCCCACTAGCAACCGATCTGAAGTTACTGTGGATCGGGCCATCATGATTCATAGCATCATGATTGGAGAGGAAGTAGAAGTTCATGAAGTCATCTCCCATGAATTCTACAAAATAGCCGATAAGTCCTCTACTTTGGCAAGGCTAGCTTTTCCTCATCTTATTTGCCATCTATGTTACTCAGCTGGAGTTATCATAGGAGGAGACATCCTCATTGAGGAGGACAAGCCCATCACTAAGAAAAGGATGGAGCAAACAAGAGAGCCCACTCATGGAACCCAAGAGACACATGAGGAAGCTCATCACCAAGAAATCCCGGAGATGCCTCAAGGGATGCACTTTCCTCCCAACAACTATTGGGAATAACTCAACACTTCCTTAGAAGATTTGAGTTACAATGTGGATCAATTAAGGGTGGAACATCAAGAGCACTCCATCATTCTCCATGAAATAAGAGAAGATCAAAGAGCAATGAGGGAGGAGCAACAAAGGCAAGGAAGGGACATAGAAGAGCTTAAGGACATCATTGGTCCTTCAAGAAAAAGACGCCACTAAGGTGGACTCATTCCTTGTTCTTATATTTTTCTGCTTTTCGGTTTTTATATTATATATTCATCTATGTTTTGTGTCTCTACTTCATGATCATTAGTATTTAGTAACTATGTCTTAAGGCTATGAATAATTCCATGAATCCTTCACCTTTCTTAAAAAAATGTTTTTAAATTCAAAAAGAACAAGAAGTACATGAATTTCGAATTTATCCTTGAATATAGTTTAATTATATTGATGTGGTGACAATGCTTTTTGTTTTCTGAATGAATGCTTGAACAGTGCATATTTTTGATCTTGTTGTTTATGAATGTTAAAATTGTTGGCTCTTGAAAGAATGATGAACAAAGAGAAATGCTATTGATAATCTAAAAATTCATGAAATTGATTCTTGAAGCAAGAAAAAGCAGTGAAAAAGCAAAAGCTTGTGAAAAAAAATATTTTGGCGAAAAAAAAATAGAAAGAAAAAGAAAAAGCAAGCAGAAAAAGCCAATAGCCCTTAAAACCAAAAGGCAAGGGTAAAAAGGATCCAAGGCTTTGAGCATCAATGGATAGGAGGGCCTAAGGAAATAAAATCCAGGCCTAAGCGGCTAAATCAAGCTGTCCCTAACCATGTGCTTGTGGCATGTAGGTCCAAGTGAAAAGCTTGAGACTGAGTGATTAAAGTCATGATCCAAAGCAAAAAAGTGTGCTTAAGAGCTCTGGACACCTCTAATTGGGGACTTTAGCAAAGCTAAGTCACAATCTGAAAAGGTTCACCCAGTTATGTGTCTGTGGCATTTATGTATCTGGTGGTAATACTGGAAAACAAAGTGCTTAGGGCCACGGCCAAGACTCATAAAAGTAGCTGTGTTCAAGAATCAACAAACATAACTAGGAGAATCAATAACACTATCTGAAATTCTAAGTTCCTATAAATGCCAATCATTCTAAACTTCAAGGGAAAAAGTGAGATGCCAAAACTGTTCAGAGGCAAAAAGCTACAAGTCCCGCTCATCTAATTAGAACTAATATTTATTGATATTTTGGAATTTATAGTATATTCTCTTCTTTTTATCCTAATTGATTTTTAGTTGCTTGGGGACAAGCAACAATTTAAGTTTGGTGTTGTGATGAGCGGATAATTTATACGCTTTTTGGCATTGTTTTTAGGTAGTTTTTAGTATGATGTAGTTACTTTTAGGGATGTTTTCATTAGTTTTTATGCTAAATTCACATATCTGGACTTTACTATGAGTTTGTGTGTTTTTCTGTGATTTCAGGTATTTTTTGGCTGAAATTGAGGGACCTGAGCAAAACTCTGATAGGAGGCTGACAAAGGACTGTTGGAATCTGACCTCCCTGTACTCAAAATTGATTTTCTGGAGCTACAGAACTCCGAATGGCGCGCTCACAATGGCGTTGGAAAGTAGACATCCAGAGCTTTCCATCAATATATAATAGTCCATACTTTATTTGTAATTAGATGACGTAAACTGGCGCTCAACGCTAGTTCCATGCTGCATTCTGGAGTCAAACGCCAGAAACACGTGATGAACCAGAGTTGAACGCCCAAAACACGTTACAACTTGGTGTTCAACTCCAAGAGAAGACTCAGCTCGTGGATAGATCAAGATCAGCCCAAGCACACATCAAGTGGGCCCCGAAAGTGAATTTATGCATCAATTACTTACCTCTATAAACCCTAGTAGCTAGTTTAGTATAAATAGAACATTTTACTATTGTATTCAGTGTCATTTGACCACGTTACATCTTTGGTCTTAGTTTTATTTCATTATTCATCTTAGGAGACTATTGATCACATTTTGGGGGCTGGCCATTCGGCCATGCCTGGACCTTTCACTTATGTATTTTCAACGGTGGAGTTTCTACACACCATAGATTAAGGGTGTGGAGCTCTGCTGTACCTCAAGTTTTAATGCAATTACTACTATTTTCCATCCAAGTCGATTTATTCCTGTTCTAAGATATTCGTTGCACTTCAACTTGATGAATGTGATGATCCGTGACACTCATCATCATTCTCACCTATGAACGCGCGTGATTGACAACCACTTCCATTCTACCTTAGACCGGGTGCGTATCTCTTGGATTCCTTAATCAGAATCTTCGTGGTATAAGCTAGAATTGATGGCGGCATTCATGGGAATCCGGAAAGTCTAACCTTGTCTGTGGTATTCCGAGTAGGATTCCGGGATTGAATGACTGTGACGAGCTTCAAACTCCTGAAGGCTGGGCGTTAGTGACAGACGCAAAAGAATCACTGGATTCTATTCCAACCTGATTGAGAACCGACAGATGATTAGTCGTGCTGTGACAGAGCATTTGGACCATTTTCACTGAGAGGATGGGATGTAGCCATTGACAACGGTGATGCCCTACATACAGCTTGCCATGGAAAGGAGTAATGAAAAATTAGAAGGAAGAAGTAGAAAAGCAGAGATTCAGAAGGAACACAACACCTCCATACACCTATCTGAAATCCCCATCATTGGATTACATGAGTAACTTTATCTTTATTTTATGTTTATTATTTATTATTAATTTTTGAAAATCCATAATCAATTACTATCCGCCTGACTGAGATTTACAAGGTGACCATAGCTTGCTTCATACCAACAATCTCTATGGGATCGACCCTTACTCACGTAAGGTTTATTACTTGGACGACCCAGTACACTTGCTGGTTAGTTGAGCGAAATCGTGGAAAGAAAGTGCTGAGTTAATAGATGCACATACCAAAGAGCCATTATTGATGATCACAATTTCGTCCACCACAGTTCTATTGTACTAGAGTGAACAGTTGAGGCTTCAACTCAAAGTTGTTCACCCAAATGGAAGGAATGGAGATGCTGCGCCATAGAATTCAGAATCGGGTGCAGTTTAAGATCCTAGGACCTTTCTTGCATCTCTTCCAGCTTCTGGATTAGCTACCATTGTTGTATCTTCAGCTTCTTACTCTAGAGCTCCTGTAAGATTCCTTACGGTTCTGCTAGCATGAGCTTGTTGCGGACGCCTTCTTAAAGTCCTTTCAGGTTCAGGATCTATATCAAAGAGAGGTTCTTTATCCATACTCCTGTTCATAAACAAGAAGAAAGAAACCAAGAAATAAAAGGAAAAAGAGTCTCTATGTCAGAATATAGAGGTCCTTGTGAGAGAGTTAGTAGAAGAGAAAAGAAAAGAAAGATGTCTTTTAATTTAAAATGGATTTTCGAAAATGGAGAGAGAAGGAAGAAGAAAGTTTTTGAAAAGGAAGAGAGAGAAAAGAGTTAGAGATTTTTGAAAATAGAAGAGAGAGAGAGAGAGAGAGAGAAGAATTAGAAAGAATCAAACTTTTAAAATTAAAATGAAACAAACAAGTAACTAACAAAGAAAAATTTGAAAAAAAATAAAAATTTGAAAGAGATTTGATTTTTGAAAATATTTGAAATTTTAAAAAGTAAGAAGTTGGAAAAGAATCTTTGAAATTTAAAAATTATAAAGAGAAAGTTAAAAGAGAGAAACAAGATAAGATAAGATTTTAAAATTTAGGACAAAAGATTTGACTTTAAAAAATTTTTAAATTAAAGAGAGAAAGTCAAAGATAGATTTCGAAATTCAAAATTTGAAAAAGTCAAACAGTTTTAAAAATTTTAAAATTCAAATATTAAAAGAAAGAAAAACTAGCAAGGTACTAAAATTTAAAATTTAAAATTAAAAAGAAAGATAAGATAACTAAATTTTATAATCAAAGAAAAAAGGATAAGATAAAGATTGTTAAAGATAGAAAAAATAACAAGAAAAACAAGATTACAAATCAAGATACCAAACTTAAAATTTTGAGTTTAAATAAAAGAAAAATTTTCGAAAAAATTAAAAAGTAAAAACAAACACTAACAAGACACTGAACTAAAAATTTTGAAATCAAACAATAATAATTTCGAAAAATTAAAAGGAAAAACACTAAAAAACACCAAACTTAAAGATTTTGAGATCAAAGAAAAATATAAGGAAATTTTCCGAACACCGTGAAAGAAAAGTAAGAACAATTTTCAAAGACTTAAGAAAAGGAATGAAAACTAAAGGGACACCAAACTTAAGAATTGATACAAGATTCAAACAAAATAAAAGATGAAAGTATTTTTGAAAAAGAATTTTAAAACGAAAATAAAAAACATAAAAAAAGAAAAAAAAGGAAAAAGTACCTTATCTAAGCAACAAGATAACTGGTAGTATGAATCCCCACACCTTCGTAATATTGTACCAGCAAGTACACTGGGTCGTCCAAGTAATACCTGAGCGAGTTAGGGTCGATCACATGAGAATTGTGGTTTGAAGCAAGCTATGGTTATCTTGCAGGTCTTAGTCAGACAGATCAGAAGGAGTCAAATTTAAAGTGTTTTAATATGTATAAATTAATTTTTATATCAAATATTTGGATGTTAAGCAGGAATAAGGAATTAAATAGAATAAAGAAAAAGAGTAATTAGAACTCAGAAGTTATGTAAACTGTGAAAAGAGCGATAGGAATATAGTTGAGGATTAGAGCTGCTTTGTCATTCTGAATTAACTCTAGTATTACTGCTTCCTTTGCTTGTGAGTAATCAGGCTGTATGTGATTGACACTAGTTTGAGCAGCTGCCAATACTCCTCCAGATCTGAACCCCAGGTTTAGCGCGGATCCATTCTGATTGAGCGTGAAGTTCTTGTAGGCTTGATAAACCCCGTTTTTAGGGTTTATCGTGTATAGATTTTGAGGGTTTTATCAATAATCTTTCACACTTATTCATATAAAATACATGGTTTTGTGTTCCTTTCCCAATTTTGCCTCATAGATGAAAACTTGCTTCCTTTGTATTAAATTCGATATATTTTAATCCTCCTCTATTACCATTCGATGCCATGATCCATGTGTTAAGTGATTTCAGAGCTCATAGGGCAAGGATGACTTGGAGGAGAGGATAGGAGCATGCATTAAGGGAAAGAGCATAGAAATTTGAGCTTTGGAAACTCGAGCAGCGACATGCAGGTGCACATGGCGCGTACGCGTGGATGCGTGCCACCAGATCGGCACAAGGGAGCCAAGCTAGGAATCAGCGGCTTAGCCAGAACCTCATGGACGCGCCCGCGCACTTCACTCCTACGTGCAGATTGCTAAAACCCCAGGAACGCGTACGCGCTGATAGACGCACATGAATTTTAAGAAGAAAACGTGACCAGCGATTTCAAGCAGTTACCAACCCTGTTTTGGGGTAGAATTCTGGCAGGAGAAGCTTAAGTAGACCAAGGATTGAAGGGCTTGAGAGCATTCACTCATTAGACACATTTTTCAAGATTTTTCCATTAGGTAGTTACATTCTTGGTAGAGAGAGAAGCTCCAACCTCTCTCTAGGATTTCATTCTCCATTACAATTCTCCTTTGATTTCTTAGTGAGATCAATTGCCAATTTACTTTTGATTTGATACAAGTTGTAGATATACTTTTCTCCCACTCTCAATTTGCGTTCTTTTGATTCCTTCACTCTGGATCTATGAATGCTTTGTTATTTTGATTTGAATCAATGAATTGAGGTGTTTTCATGTTCATCCATTGTAATTGTTTGATTGTTTGATGATTGTTGTTTGAATTCAACTCCTTTCTCTCAATTTCATAATGTCTTTCATGAATGATCACCAAATGTTTGATGAAATGATAACCTTAGCTATGGAGTAGAACTTTCTCACTTGGCTTAGGGGTTGAGTTATTGGAGATACTTGATTAGTGGACATTAATTCTTGATTGAGAATTGAGAATTACTAATTGGCTTGGAGTGCACTAAAGCTAGACTTCCCAAGGGTTAGGCTAGGACTTGTGACTCAAGTTAGCTACTTTCACTTGACTTTCCTCCATCCTTAGGAGTTAACTAAGTGAAGCAACACTCAATTGCTATCATAATTGAAGAAAACTATAATGATGGAATTTCCAATACTCACCCTTGGCCAAGTCTTTTATATTGACGGATTGTTGATTACCTTTTTGCTAGCTTACACTCTCATACTAACTCTCAACATCACAAAAGGCTTCCTAATCAGTAATGTGCATTCTAAGGCAATTCCTAGGGAGGACGACTCGGGACTAATACTCTCGATTGTAGATTGTAGAATTGTTTGGTGCGAAATTTGCGTGTTGGTTAGACTATACTCATGATTGGACTTATTACCCTTTTCTATACCAACATAAAAATAATGTTCATCAAAATGGCACCGTTTCCGGGGAGTTCCAATGGTCTTATGTTATTGGTTATTGTATATATGTGAATAGTGTGAATAGGTTTGTCTCTCGCTTGTTTTCTAGTTTTGTTAGTTTTATTTTGTTTTTCCATTATGAATTCTCACTTTGGCTATGAGTGTGGCTCTAATTGTGTTGTAGGAAATATGGACTTTGATGATAACATGTATCAAGGATGGGACCATCAAAGATGGGAGGAGTCTCAAGGAATTGATCACTCCTATTGGCAACAACCTCCGGACACTTATAGGTATAATTCACCTCCAAATGCATGTCAATTCAATGGTTATGGTGACTCTTTTTGTGATAATCAAGTACACCACCATATGCCTATGAACCCTTTCCTCAACATGATCATCAACCATTCTCACAAGCCTCTTCTTACCATGCACCCTCATGTAACCCATATCCATCATATCACCAATCACCCCTACCGTATCCCTGTAACCATTATGAGCAAGAACCTTTAGAACCACCACAATTCTATCATAATTACCACCAAGAACCACCTCAATACATACCATCTCTATACCCTTACCACGAGGAACCACCTTCCTACTGTGAACCCATTCTCCAAAATGATGAACCTTCCTATCCACCCCAAGCCCCAATGGATGAATCTCTCGCTTTGATACTTCAAGGACAAGTGGATATGCAACGGGACACACTTGAGTTTGTAACTAATTTGACCAAGGTGGTGCATACTTTAGCCCACCAATACTTGAACACTTAAGGTACTTCCATAGTTACATGTGAGAAACCAAAGGAAGAGCAAAGAATAGAGAAGAGATTGGAAAATTCGGTGAAGAAGGATGGATCGAAGTTTGTACTGGAATAACTGGAGAAACCTATGATTATTGAAGCAAAGGAAGAAGTGGTTGAAGATTTAGGAGATGCAGAACCACCATGTGGATCTCAACAACCTCAGGAGCATATAAAGATTGAAGAATATGGAAAGGTTGATCAAGAGATGGATTCAATCATCAATGAATTCTTATTAGAAATTGAATCCTCTCCCATGAGTGGTGGAATTGAAGCTAATAAAAACAACTCAACACCAAGAGAAGTTGATATTGAGGTAGATTTCACACTACCTCCTAAATTTGATTCGATTGATGATGAGGAGGAATTAGAAGAAGTCAACGAGCAAGAAGAAGTTGAAAGAAGTTGTCAAGAGGTGGAGATACCCGAAGAAGAAGAGCATAAGGAAATCAACCTTGCATTTTCTAAGTGTGGGGAGGTTCTCCCCCCCTCCCCCCAAAGTCACCATCCAACACAACATTCGAGTGGGTAAAATTCCTAGCCTTAAGCTTTACTTTCTCACTTGAATATGGCTTGATTGAAATGGATGGACAACTTAGAGCTCTTTGTAGAATTAAGGGTAAAAAGGAGTTATGTAGTGGTTGAAAGTTGGGTATTAGGCTCATTAAGGTCAAAGCTCAAATCATAGGGATCGTGATTGGAGGAATGCCACTTTACATGAGTCTAGGAAGAAGACTTGGTGCACTAAAGAGAATTCAAATTGTCAACCACCCATACAAAAAAATCATGCAACTCAACTTGCAGATGGGTGCGAAAATAAGATATAGGATCCCGAATTGAAGCATGAAGACCAACTATGGAAGCTCATATCTTGGGTGGAACTCTATCCAAACTTGGTGAAAATGGTTGGAATTTTTGTCAACCATTTGAGGAACAAAGATCCTTAGAGATTCGAGGATGAGTACAAGCATAAGCCGCCATGACAAAGAGCCTCCTAAAGGTCTAACTTAAGGACTTAAACTAAAAGTGCTAGGTGGGAGACACCCCACCATGGTAAGCTCTTTCCACTCTCTTGTAGCTTTGATTAATAAGTGATTTGAGTTACCATTATGGGTAGTTTTGTTTCCATATACTTGTTTTAATAAATTGGTTGTGAGTTGCTTGGGAAGCAAGTTTCCTTTGCTTGTATTTGAAAACCCTTCAACAACCAAAAGGAATTTCATAATTTTGTATCTGTAGCTGATTTTGGAGTTGTAGGAAGTGTTAGGGAGTTTTTAGGTTGTTTTAATATCTCTGATAAAAAAATCAAATAAAAAGAGGGGTAGGAACGCGAGCGCACGCTGTGCGCGCACGCGTCCATAATGCAGATGTAGACCCATGCATTTTCCAGAGAGTTGGGCCACTCTCGCGCCAACACTAGGCTAGTGGCACAACTTCACCCGCGCGAGTGCAGATCGTGCGCATGCGCGCCAATCACATAATTCGCAATTCACGCGGACGCGCACCTACCGCATGCGCGCTGATTCGCTGACACAGTTTCAGGCTCCCAACCCCAGAGTTGTGCCAACCCTGGGCTTGCATCAAGCCCCTGGCCCAACCCACCTGACGCGAACGTGCACTGTACGCGTCAGCGCCCATACCTACATCGCCATCTACGCGAGGGCGCATTTGCTGCTTCCGCGCCAATCACTCTTTTCCGCCCATCCGCGCGAGCGCGCACCGTGCGCAAGCGCGCGGATTCAAAAATTTATAACCCTAGGGACGCGATGAGCACTCGCGCAAACGCATTTCTCACTCCCCCTCACCTCCAACGTCTCTCCCTCTTCTCCTTTCCAGTCCAATCACCACCCGCCGTCGATGTACCACCACCGTTGCCCAACCTTCCTTAATTCTTTCATTCTTCTTTTTTCTCACCATCACCCCCATCCTCACTCTCCTTCTCACTCATCCTGCCTCTCTCACCTTCCCTCTCTCACTACCGCAACCTCAACCGAGCGCCACCGCCCTTCACCGCCGGCGAATGCTGCGGTGCCGTCGCAGACCTCCATCTCCTCCTCCTTCCCTCTCTCACTTTCCCCTTTTTTTTCTTCTACCCTGTATTCACACCTTTCCCCTGCCTCTGTCCTACGGCCTCCGCCACTGCTCTGTGCACTACCCCCTGCTGTGCCACCATGGGTTCACCGCCACTACAACCTCTGTTTCTGACTCTGCTCATCCCTACTACCCCCCCATTCCATTCCACCCTGCTTCCAGGTTACTCCCCTGCCTCTGCTCCCATTCTGTTTCCTTTATTTTATTTTCCATTAGTTTACTATTAGTTCTAGTTAGTTAGCATTTCGTTTTGATTGTTAGGATTAGATAGAGATATCTACTGTTAGGTAGCTAGGATGTGGTTAGAGGAGTCTAGGCATGATAATTACGCCGTACTCATTTACCTATTTGTGTACATATCGATTAATTCATGAATGGTGTTGATCATGTTTGCCATGCTGCATTTTCTTGCTTTGGACTATATCTGCTACTGCCTGTTACATTCCTCATTCTGTAATTATGCCTGCTGCTGCCTGATTGTATGAAATCCTTATTTTCGTTATATTTGTGTTTTGTATAATGATATGACTACCCTATTGTTTTCTGGCTATCCGGGAACGTCCAATTTTATGCCGTAATGCTGCCCAATTTTCTCGAGACTATTTTTGCCTCTAAATTCTTACCTAGGATTGAACTTGGCATTTTCAAATTCAGCTTTGCCTAACTCACACCAAGTTCAATTGCCAGGACACTTAGGCTAGCTTTTCTGTTATTATTTTACTTCCCGTGAGTAGCATTGACCGAATGAACTCAAGGAATTGCCTACACTTTTCATTGAACCACAATTTGCAATTTCCTTACACAATGTTCATTCTTTCACAATGGTTGTTGTATCCCCATTGAGTGCACTTTGCTTACCTTCATATATCTTGGTGCATCACCATATTTCCTCATCATGTGGCATATCCCTTCATGATTGTGAACATGCTTGTTGTACACATTTGATGATTCCCTTTTAATTAGGCCATTCCCCATCATACCACTAATTCTCAATCTCACTTTTTAACTCACTAACTTTTCTAACCTACTGACTTCATTTCTCACTTTACTTAACTCTTTAACCATTCTTTTGACTTACGATGATTAATGTGCCTAATACATGAGCATTGTGTTATATTGTTTGAAATGTTTGAATTCTTGGTTTATGGATATGTCTTCTACGCTTCCTTGCATTCAAAGTTTTCAATTTTAGTTCACATCATGATTGCTTGTCATTCATCTGACATCCTGAACATGTTCTTCCTTGCTTCCTGCTACGTGCTTAATTTCTTATATTCTACTCTATTCTGCTTTTCAGGATGTCAGATAAGGGAAAAGGCAAAGCCAAGGCGACTACGTCTAGAAAGAGGAAGGCACTCCCAACCCTTACCCTTGCTCCTTATGCCAACTATGCCCGGAACCCACTAAATGAAGTGGATAAGCAGAATCAGCAGCTATCGCCCACTAACTCAACCAAGTTCCCTAATCTATATTGTGAGCTTCGTTTTCCCACCTATCAAAAAATGAATCTGAATATTGAGAAGAAATTGGCTCTCCCCGATGACCTGAGGCAACCTATGGAGTCCCGTATTCAGGGGTTGGGCCAAGGCTTTGTGGATAGGGATTTGGGACGCATAAACACCTCATGGGTCCAAGAGTTTTATTGCAATTTCTTTCGAGCGACTCTTGATTCAGTACACTTATGGGGCGGTCAGATCTTGATTACTGAGGCAGCTATTCAGGATGTATTGCATTGCCTACCTCAAACTGGTGATACTTGTGCATACCAGCAGGCAGAGATAGCAATTAATGCTATGACTTTTGATTATGAGGCTTTGAAGTGTGTTATTGCCACACCAGACACCCCTTGGGTGATGGACGCCAACAACACGAGGCCCAAGGGGATGTTATTTGCTTATCTGTCTAGAGAGGCCAAGACTTGGTAGCAGATATTTGCCCACTTCGTCATGGCTACTACCCATTTTTCTGAGATTCTGATGGATATGCTTCTCTTGATTGGCTGTGCTATGGAGGGGAAGGAGGTATATTTCCCCCGGCTGATCAGGAGATGCATGTGGCGTGCACACATCCGTGGCCTACTACCTTTTCCCACATTGGTCACCCGGATGATTGAGCTAGCCGGTGCCCCCCTAGAGGGATGATGATGCGGTACCACCACTCCTAGACGAGGACGAGAAGGAGACTACTATTCCTTGGGGTTTGTGGGTGCACGAGAAGCCCTCTTCTAGGCGCCGCTCTCTAGCTAAAGCAATAGTAGATGCAGCTAGACCCTCTTCATCTATAGCAGCTGTTGCATGACCTTCTTCTTCAGCAGCAGTATCTTTACCACCACCACTCGAGCCGACTTATCTACTGGTTCAACGTCTATTCCAATTTATGGAGCACAGTGAGCGCCAGATTTTGTGACGCTCAGACCGATTGGACCAGGCATTCACAGCACAGGGCGTTGAGCTACCACCTCTTCCCGACTCTTTTGCATCCGATGAGGAGGGGCCGGTTTAGCAGGAGGCACCTTCATAGACACCGGCTACCCAGGAGACACAGCAGCCTCCTGAGTAGCCAGTGACCCAGCCTGAGCCCCAGCCGCAGCCAGATACGACCGTTGACCTCCGTCTTGAGCCTGAGCACTAGCATCGAGGATGATGCTTGATCTTAAGTGTGGGGAGGTCACCGTCATCACCGTCGGTGGGCTTGGTGAACATTTCTAGACACTATCTCCTAGTTTATCTTCTAGTTCATGTTATTTTGCTTTATTTTACACCTTTTGGATCATTGTATATATTAGTATTGTGGATTGTGGATACTTTTGTTTGTTTTGTTGATTTTACACTTTTGCTTTATATAGTTATTTTAGCTTGTTTTAGCTTATGGTTGTGATTAGAAAAATATTTTGGATTGTTGAGACCTAGTTAACCCTTTTCGTACAAGAAATTGGTTTTGATTGAAAAAGGGATAAACTAGGAAATTTATAGAATTTTTCAATCACAACATTGCATTAATAAGCTTAGTCAAAATGATGAAGTTTCCCAAGAAATTTATCTATAGGACACCACCCCAATTGATTGGAAAAGTTTTTGTTGAACTAGCTTGAATTCATATTTTGTGAAGCATGTATTGAGCATATTGATGTGATTACATCTTATAGCCACTTATCTTCCTTCTTGTGTGTTATTGTTTTCGTTCTATGATTGTGATCCTTGATTTACCTAATTCTATATGTCTACTTATTCCTTGTATTAATACTTGTATATGATTGAGGCCATTATTTCATTAGCTCACTTAACCAAATAGCCTACCTTTTACTCTCCTTTGTTAGCCACTTTTGGGCCTACGCTTAACCCAATTGTTCTTTATTTTAGCATAATACAAGCCTAAAATGGAAAACAATAAAAGTCCCTTATTTGGATCTTTGATTAGCATAGGCTAGTAAAAGTGTTTGTTATTCAAGTTTGGGAAGATTTGCGAATATTGGTTGGGATAAAAGGGTGTTTTGTATTTCTATATTTGGAAATTGGGTACACATTCATGTATTGATTAAATGTATAGACCTTATGCATTGATGTTCTTGTATGTAACTTGAAAGAAAAAAAAAGAAAATAAATGTGAAAAAGAAAAAAAAAGAAAAGAAAAAAATAGAAAAAAGAAAGAAAAAAAATAGAAAAAGAAGAAAAACAATAAAAAGGAGACAAAATGCCCCAAAGTGAAGCTCGATAAAAGATCAATGCATAGGTGTTGTGAATTGAAAAGAAAATACATGAGTATGTGAAAAAGTGAAGAATGGGTAGTTAGGTTAGCTTTGAATTTGTATAGGTAGTTATATAGGTTAGGTGGGAAAGTCTAGTGATGAGCGGATAATTTGTACGCTTTTTGGCATTGTTTTTAGCATGTTTTTAGTATGTTTTAGTTAGTTTTTAGTATATTTTTATTAGTTTTTAGTTAAAATTCACTTTTCTGGACTTTACTATGAGTTTGTGTGTTTTTCTGTGATTTCAGGTATTTTCTGGCTGAAATTGAGGTTCCTGAGCAAAAATCTGATTCAGAGACTAAAAAGGACTGCAGATGCTGTTGGATTCTGACCTCCCTGCACTCGAAGTATATTTTCTGGAGCTACAGAAGCCCAATTGGCGCGCTTTCAATGGCGTTGGAAAGTAGACATCCTGGGCTTTCCAGCAATGTATAATAGTCCATACTTTGCCCAAGATTTGATGGCCCAAACCGGCATTCCAAATCAGCTCAAAACTGCCCGCGTTAAACGCCGGAACTGGCACAAGAATGGGAGTTAAACGCCCAAACTGGCACAAAAGCCGGCGTTTAACTCCAAGAAGAGTCTCTACATGAAAATGCTTCAATGCTCAGCCCAAGCACACACCAAGTGGGCCCGGAAGTGGATTTTTCTGTCATTTACTCATTTCTGTAAACCTTAGGCTACTAGTTCTTTATAAATAAGACCTTTTGCTATTGTATTTTCATCTTTGGATCATTTTCGATCTTAGGATCATCTTTGGACGTCTAGTTCTTAGATCATTGGGAGGCTGGCCTCACGGCCATGCCTAGACCTTGTTCTTATGTATTTTCAACGGTGGAGTTTCTACACACCATAGATTAAGGTGTGGAGCTCTGCTGTACCTCGAGTATTAATGCAATTACTATTGTTCTTCTATTCAATTCAGCTTGTTCTTATTCCAAGATATTCATTCGCACTCAAGAACTTGATGAATGTGATGATTATGTGACGCTCATCATCATTCTCACTTATGAACACGTGCCTGACAACCACTCCCGTTCTACAAGCAAACAAGGCTTGAATGTTTATCTCTTGGATTCCTTAATCGGAATCTTCGTGGTATAAGCTAGAATTGATGGCGGTATTCAAGAGAATCCGGGAGGTCTAAACCTTGTCTGTGGTATTCTGAGTAGGATTCAATGATTGAATGACTGTGACGAGCTTCAAACTCCTGAAGGCTGGGCGTTAGTGACAGACGCAAAAGAATCACTGGATTCTATTCCAACCTGATTGAGAACCGACAGATGATTAGCCGTGCCGTGACAGGGTGCGTTGAACAATTTCACTGAGAGGACGGGACTGTAGCCACTGACAACGGTGATGCCCAACATACAGCTTGCCATGGAAAGGAGTAAGAAGGATTGGATGAAGACAGTAGGAAAGCAGAGAGACGGAAGGGACAAAGCATCTCCATACGCTTATCTAAAGTTCTCACCAATGAATTACATAAGTATCTCTATCTTTATTCTATGCGTTATTCATATATCATCCATAACCATTTGAATCTGCCTGACTGAGATTTATAAGGTGACCATAGCTTGCTTCATACCAACAATCTCCGTGGGATCGACCTTTACTCGCGTAAGGTTTATTACTTGGACGACCCAGTGCACTTGCTGGTTAGTTGTGCGAAATTGTGTTTATACCATGGTATTGAGCACCAAGTTTTTGGATTCATTACCGGGGATTATTTGAGTTGTGAAAAGTAGTGATCACAATTTCGTGCATCAAGTTTTTGGCGCCGTTGTCGGGGATTGTTTCGAGTTTGGACAACTGACGGTTCATCTTGTTGCTTAGATTAGGTATTTATCTTCAGAGTTCTTAAGAATGAATTCTAGTGTTTCAAGGTGATGTTCTTATCATCACCAAAGCTGATTGATTCTCATCAATTTAGCTCTTGAATGCAATGTCCTGCTGAAGCTTGGCTAGCCATGTCTAATTCCTTTAGACTAAAGCTTTAGACTAACATTGCATGATTCCTGGAATTCTCATTAAGAATTTTGATACCTTTACTTTCTTTTCCACTTAATTTTCGAAAAATCCAAAAAAAATTACAAAATCAAAAAAAACCAAAAATATTTTATGTTTCTTGTTTGAGTCTAGTGTCTCATTTTAAGTTTGGTGTCAATTGCATGTTTCTGTTCTTCTTGCATTCATTCATGTATCTTCATTAATCTTCAAGTTGTTCTTGATGATTTCCTTGCTCTGATCTTTGAATTCTCTTGACTTGAGTGTTTTGTTGTTTGTCATATGCATTCTCATTTTGTTAGTGTCAATGGTATACAAACTGCTAAGTTTGGTGTCTTGCATGCATTGTTATTTGATTTTAGTTGTATTTTGATTATTCCTCATCATCAAAAATCCAAAAAAATTTTAATTTGTGTCCTTTCAAGTCAATAATACAGAGAATTGAAGATTCAGAACATTCAGCAGAGGAATTACACAGAAAAAACTGGGCGTTCAAAACGCCCAGTGAAGAAGGAAAACTGGCGTTTAAACGCCAGCCAGGGTACCTGGCTGGGCGTTTAATGCCCAAAAGCGTAGTGCTTTGGGCGTTAAACGCCAGAATGTGTACCATTCTGGGCGTTTAACGCCAGGATGGCACAAGAGGGAAGATTCTGTTTTTAATTCAAATTTTTTTCAAGTTTTCAAAATTTTTCAAAATCAAATCTTTTTCAAATCATATCTTTTCAATCATATGTTTTCAAAATCAATTTCTTTCCTTTTTCAAAAATACTTGCTATCAATTAATGATTTGATTCAACATTTCAAGTATGTTGCCTTTTCTGTTGAGAAAGGTTTAATGTTTGAATCATATATTTTCTTGTTAGCCAAGTCATTAATTTTCAAAATCAAATCTTTTTTAAAATTGTTTTTCAAATCATATCTTCTCAATCACATCTTTTTAAAACCATAACTTTTAAATCATATCTTCTTAATCATATCTCTTTCAAAATAGTTTTTAAATCATATCTTTTTGATTTCTAATTTCAAAATCTTTTTCAAAAATCACTTGATTTCTTTCCCACTTTTAGTTTTCGAAAATTATCAATCAATTTTTTTTCAAAATGTTTTTTAAAATCTTTTACTTAATTTTCGAAAATTTCTTCCCCTCTTCCCACATCCTTCTATTTATGGACTAACACTATTCCTTAATGCACAATTTGAACTCCATCTTTCTTGATAAGTTCGAATTCTCTACTTCTTCCTTCTAATTTTCATTTCCTCTAACACCTCAAGGAATCTTTATACTGTGACATAGAGGATTCCATATTTTCTTGTTCTCTTCTCTTTCATATGAGCAGGAGCAAAGACAAAAGCATTCTTGTTGAGGCTAACCCTGAATCTGAAAGGACCTTGAAGCGAAAGCTAAGAGAAGCTAAGGCACAACTCTCTATAGAGGATCTAACAGAAATCTTCAAAGAAGAAGACATGGCAGCCAAAAACAACAATAATGCCAACAATGCAAGGAAGGTGCCGGGTGACTTTACTGCACCTACTCCTGACTTCTATGGGAGAAGCATCTCTATCCCTGCCATTGGAGCAAACAACTTTGAGCTTAAGCCTCAATTAGTTTCTCTAATGCAACAGAATTGCAAGTTCCATGGACTTCCATTGGAAGATCCTCATCAGTTTTTAGCTGAATTCTTGCAAATCTGTGACACTGTCAAGACTAATGGGGTTGACCCTGAGGTCTACAGACTTATGCTATTCCCTTTTGCTGTAAGAGACAGAGCTAGGATATGGTTAGACTCACAACCTAAAGAAAGCCTGAACTCTTGGGAAAAGCTAGTCAATGCCTTCTTGGCAAAGTTCGTTCCACCTCAAAAATTGAGTAAGCTTAGAGTGGAAGTCCAAACCTTCAGACAGAAGGAAGGAGAATCCCTCTATGAAACTTGGGAAAGATACAAACAATTGATCAGAAAGTGTCCCTCTGACATGCTTTCTGAATGGAGCATCATAGGTATCTTCTATGATGGTCTGTCTGAACTGTCCAAGATGTCTTTGGATAGCTCCGCTGGAGGATCTCTTCATCTGAAGAAGACGCCTACAGAAGCTCAAGAACTAATTGAAATGGTTGCAAATAACCAATTCATGTACACTTCTGAAAGGAATCCTATGAACAATGGGACAAATCAGAAGAAAGGAGTTCTTGAGATTGATACTCTGAATGCCATATTGGCTCAGAACAAGATATTGACTCAGCAAGTCAATTTGATTTCTCAAAGTCTATCTGGAATGCAAGCTGCACCAGGTAGTACTAAGGTCGCTTCATCTGAAGAAGAAGCTTATGATCCTGAGAACCCTTCAATGGAAGAGGTGAATTACATGGGAGAACCCTATGGAAACACCTATAATTCTTCATGGAGAAATCATCTAAATCTCTCATGGAAGGATCAACAGAGACCTCAACAAGGTTTCAACAACAATAATGGTGGAAGAAACAAGTTTAGCAATGGTAAGCCTTTTTCATCATCTTTTTAGCAACAGACAGAGAATTCTAAGCAGAGCCACTCTGACTTAGCAACCATGGTCTCTGATCTAATCAAAATCACTCAATGTTTCATGACTGAAACAAGGTCCTCCATTAGAAATCTGGAGGCACAAGTGGGACAGCTGAGCAAGAAAATTACTGAACTCCCTCCTAGTACTCTTCCAAGCAATACAGAAGAGAATCCAAAAGGAGAATGTAAGGCCATCAACATGGCCGAACTTGGAGAGGAGGGAGAGGCAGTGAACGCCACTGAGGAAGACCTCAATGGACGTCCACTGGCCTCCAATGAGTTCCCTAATGAGGAACCATAGGAATCTGAGGCTCACACTGAGACCATAGAGATTCCATTGGACTTACTTCTGCCATTCATGAGCTCTGATGAGTATTCTTCCTCTGAAGAGGATGAATATGTCACTGAAGAGCAAGTTGCTAAATACCTTGGAGCAATCATGAAGCTAAATGACAAGTTATTTGGTAATGAGACTTAGGAGAACGAACCTCCTTTGCTCACCAAAGAACTGGATGACTTGTCTAGGCAGAGATTACCTCAAAAGAGACAAGATCCTGGGAAGTTTTCAATACCTTGTACCATAGGCACCATGACCTTTAAGAAGGCTCTGTGTGACTTAGGGTCAAGTGTAAACCTCATGCCTCTCTCTGTAATGGAGAAGCTAGGGATCTTTGAGGTACAAGCTGCAAGAATCTCACTAGAGATGGCAGACAATTCAAAGAAACAAGCTTATAGACTTGTAGAGGATGTTCTGGTAAAGGTTGAAGACCATTACATCCCTGCTGATTTCGTAGTCCTAGAGACTGGGAAGTGCATGGATGAATCCATCATCCTTGGCAGACCCTTCCTAGCCACAGCAAAGGCTGTGATTGATGTGGATAGAGAAGAATTGATCATTCAAGTGAATGAAGAATCCTTTGTGTTTAAGGCTCAAGGATATCCCTCTGTCACCATGGAGAGGAAGCATGAAGAGCTTCTCTCAAAACAGAGTCAAACAGAGCCCCCACAGTCAAACTCTAAGTTTGGTGTTGGGAGGCCACAACCAAATTCTAAGTTTGGTGTTGAACCCCCACATTCAAACTCTAAGTTTGGTGTTGAGAGGTTCCAACATTGCTCTGAGCATTTGTGAGGCTCCATGATAGCCCTCTGTCAAGCTACTGACAGTAAAGAAGCGCTTGTTAGGAGGTAACCCAATGTTATATTTTATCTATTTTCCTTTGTTATTTTATGTTATCTGTAGGTTGATGATCATGAGAAGTCATAAAATCAATTGAAAAAGCAAAAACAGAATGAAAAATAGAAAGAAAAACAGCACACCCTGGAGGAGAACTTGCTGGCATTTAAACGCTAGTGAAGCTAGCAAATGGGCGTTTAACACCCAGTCTGGCACCATTCTGGGCGTTTAACGCCAGAAAGGGGCACCAGACTGGCGTTAAACGCCAGAAAAGGGTAAGAAGCTGGCGTTAAACGCTAGAAATGGGCACCAGCCCGGCGTTTAACGCCAGAATTGGCATAAAGAGCAATTTTGCTCGCCATTTGGTGCATGGATGACTTTTCCTTGACGCCTCAGGATCTGTGGACCCCACAGGATCCCCACCTACCCCACCACTCTCTCTCTTTTTCACCCATTCACCAATCACCTCAACCACTCTTCCACAAAAACCCCTCACCTATCAACTCCCATCCTTCTCTTCACCACTCACATCCATCCTTCATAAAACCCCACCTACCTCACCATTCAAATTCAAACCACTTTTCCTTCCAAACCCACCCATTCATAACCGAACCTTACCCCTCTCTCCACCTCTATATAAACCCATCTTCACTCCTTCATTTTCACACAACCTAAACACTACTTCTCCCCCTTTGGCCGAACCACAAAGCCATCTCCATCTCCTCTATTTCTTCTTCTTCTACTCTCTTCTTTCTTCTTTTGCTCGAGGACGAGCAAACCTTTTAAGTTTGGTGTGGTAAAAGCATTGCTTTTTGTTTTTCCATAACCATTTATGGCATCCAAGGCCAGAGAAACCTCTAGAAAGAGGAAAGGGAAGGCAAAAGCTTTCACCTCCGAGTCATGGGAGATGGAGAGATTCATCTCAAGGGTGCATCAAGACCACTTCTATGAAGTTGTGGCCTTGAAGAAGGTGATCCCCGTGGTCCCTTTCAAACTCAAAAAGAGTGAATACCCGGAGATCCGACATGAGATTCGGAGAAGAGGTTGGAAAGTTCTTACCAACCCCATTCAACAAGTCAGAATCTTAATGGTTCAAGAGTTCTATGCCAATGCATGGATCACCAAGAACCATGATCAAAGTGTGAACCCGGACCCAAAGAATTGGCTTACAATGGTTCGGGGGAAATACTTAGATTTTAGTCCGAAAAATGTAAGGTTGGCATTCAACTTGCCCATGATGCAAGGAGATGAACACCCTTACACTAGAAGGGTCAACTTTGATCAAAGGTTGGACCAAGTCCTCACAGTCATTTGTGAAGAGGGCGCCCAATGAAAGAGAGATTCAAGAGGGAAGCCAGTTTAATTGAGAAGGCATGACCTCAAGCCCGTAGCTAGGGGATGGTTGGAGTTTATCCAACACTCAATCATTCCCACTAGCAACCGGTCCGAAGTTACTCTAGACCGGGCCATCATGATTCATAGCATCATGATTGGAGAAGAAGTAGAAGTTCATGAGGTTATAGCCCAAGAGCTTTATAAGGTGGCGGACAAGTCCTCTACCTTGGCAAGGTTAGCCTTTCCTCATCTCATTTGTCACCTCTGTTATTCAGTTGGAGTTGACATAGAGGGAGACATCCCCATTGATGAGGACAAGCCCATCACTAAGAAAAGGATGGAGCAAACAAGAGATCCCACTCATCATGAAATCCCTGAGATGCCTCAAGGGATGCACTTTCCTCCACAAAACTATTGGGAGCAAATCAACACCTCCCTAGGAGAATTGAGTTCCAACATGGGACAACTAAGGGTGGAGCACCAAGAACATTCCATCCTCCTCCATAAAATTAGAGAAGATCAAAGAATCATGAGAGAGGAGCAACAAAGGCAAGGAAGAGAGATTGAGGAGCTCAAGCACTCTATAAGATCTTCAAGAGGAAGAACAAGCCGCCATCACTAAGGTGGACCCGTTCTTTAATTTCCTTGTTCTTTATTTTTATGTTTTTCGAAAAATCATGCTGATGTTTATCTATGTTTGTGTCTTGTGATCATTAGTGTCTTAGTGTCTATGCCTTAAAGTTATGAATGTCCTATGAATCCATCACCTTTCTTAAATGAAAAATGTTCTTAATTGAAAAAAAGAAGAATTGCATGAATTTTAAATTTTATAATAGATTAATTATTTTGATGTGGTGGAAATACTTTTGTTTTCTGAATGTATGCTTAAACAGTGCATATGTCTTTTGAATTTGTTGTTCATGAATGGTTGGCTCTTGAAAGAATGATAAAAAAGGAGACATGTTACTGAGGATCTGAAAAATCATAAAAATGATTCTTGAAGCAAGAAAAAGCAGTGAATACAAAAAAAAAGAAGCGAAAAAAAAAGAGAAAAGAAAAAAAAACGAAAAAAAAGGAAAAAGAGAAAAAGAAAGAAAAAAAAAGAAATAAAGTTGTGATCCAAGGCAAAAAGAGTATGCTTAAGAACCCCGGACACCTCTAATTGGGGACTCTAGCAAAGCTGAGTCACAATCTGAAAAGGTTCACCCAATTATGTGTCTGTGGCATGTATGTATCTGGTGGTAATACTGGAAGACAAAGTGCTTTGGGCCACGGCCAAGACTCATAAAGTAGCTGTGTTCAAGAACCATCATACTTAACTAGGAGAATCAATAACACTATCTAGATTCTGAGTTCCTATAGAAGCCAATCATTCTGAATTTCAAAGGATAGAGTGAGATGCCAAAACTGTTCAGAGGCAAAAAGCTAAAAGCCCCGCTCATCTAATTAATACTGATCTTCATAGATGTTTTTGGAATTCATTGCATATTCTCTTCTTTTTATCTGATTTGATTTTCAGTTGCTTGGGGACAAGCAACAATTTAAGTTTGGTGTTGTGATGAGCGGATAATTTGTACGCTTTTTGGCATTGTTTTTAGTATGTTTTTAGTATGTTTTAGTTAGTTTTTAGTATACTTTTATTAGTTTTTAGTTAAAATTCACTTTTCTGGACTTTACTATGAGTTTGTGTATTTTTCTGTGATTTCAGGTATTTTCTGGCTGAAATTGAGGGACCTGAGCAAAAATCTGATTCAGAGACTAAAAAGGACTGCAGATGCTGTTGGATTCGGACCTCCCTGCACTCGAAGTGAATTTTCTGGAGCTACAGAAGCCCAATTGGCACGCTCTCAACGGCGTTGGAAAGCAGACATCCTGGGCTTTCCAGCAATGTATAATAGTCCATACTTTGCCCAAGATTTGATGGCCCAAACCGGCATTCCAAATCAACTGCCCGACGTTAAACGCCGGAACTGGCACAAGAATGGGAGTTAAACGCCCAAACTGGCACAAAAGCCGGCGTTTAACTCCAAGAAGAGTCTCTACACGAAAATGCTTCAATGCTCAGCCCAAGCACACACCAAGTGGGCCCGGAAGTGGATTTTTCTGTCATTTACTCATTTCTGTAAACCTTAGGCTACTAGTTCTTTATAAATAAGACCTTTTGCTATTGTATTTTCATCTTTGGATCATTTTCGATCTTAGGATCATCTTTGGACGTCTAGTTCTTAGATCATTGGGAGGCTGGCCTCACGGCCATGCCTAGACCTTGTTCTTATGTATTTTCAACGGTGGAGTTTCTACACACCATAGATTAAGGCGTGGAGCTCTGCTGTACCTCGAGTATTAATGCAATTACTATTGTTCTTCTATTCAATTCAGCTTGTTCTTATTCCAAGATATTCATTCGCACTCAAGAACTTGATGAATGTGATGATTATGTGTAAAACCCGGTTAATTAATGACTAATTAACCCATAAATGAGAATTTATTCTAGAAAGCCTAAAATGTGATTTTTATGGCTAAATGTGATAGAGGAGACTGAGACGAGAATTTTGGTACCAATTTTATAGAATTCGGACCAAGATTGGACCGAACGGGCCAAACCGGGCCAATTGGACCCAAAGTGGGCCCTTGGCCCAACATAACTTAACCAAAACCCTAGTTTTCAGCTCTCTCTCTCTCCTCATTTGTTACACACACAAGCTGAAATTAGAAAGAAAGGGAGGAAGAACACTCTCTCAAGTTCTCTCCCTTGGTTGATCTTCAAACCACCATAACTTTTGATCTAGAGCTCCGATTGCCGCCCCGTTTGCGGCCACACGTTCACCGCGGAGAGCTCTACAAAACCCATATAATCAATCTTGAGGTAAGCCACGTGTTGCTGTTCGAAATCTCAGCCCTTATTTTCGAGTTTCATGGGTTAAATGTTGAGATTTTGGGTTCTTTGATGTTATAGGACCCAACTCTCTTGAAGGAGAAGGTTAATCTTGTCTCCTTGGACCTTGGAGGTGGTAAGATTCTCAACCCTAATGTATTTTGTTGTTTTATGATGTTTGGGTTTTGAGATGTTGTGTATGGGTATGATGGTTGTGGCTTAGGTTGTGTATATGTGAATATTGGAGCTTGATTGGTGACTTTGAAAAGCTTGGAAAGGGTTTGGTGGTGAAAAATCTGTTCTTGGAGGTGTTGAGGCCTTGAGAGCTTGTGGATAAGTGGTTTGGAAGTGCTCCGGGGGAGCTTGGGAAAATCGGCTAAGGTATGGTTTCGGTTTTCCGTATCTAATATGTAATGTGGTAGGAAATACTTAGGCTAGAGGCCCTAAGATAGGCATTGAATGGTTGATGTTGTTGAATGATTGAGATATATGATGTGGTCATATATGTGATGATGATTATTGATGCCTTGGTGGTATGATGTATGAGAAATATGCATGTTGTGATATATGCTTGATGATTGGTTATGGTTGCATTGTGGGTTGAATCATGTTGAAGGTGAGTATGATGTTGATTGTGTACATTAATGGTTTATTGGAATTGGTGTTGTTGAAAATTGGCATGAGGAATAGTATATGGTATGTCAATATGTTTGAGTTTGAGCCACTTGGGTGAAGTGGGCTAAAATGATGAGATAGTGATTGTGTATATTGTGGTAATGTGTCAATGTGTGAGTTGAGGAGGCTTGATGTTGAATTTGATACATTTTGAATTGATTGATTTCAAAGAAAAGGGATGAAATTGGCATGTTTTGATTGACTTTGAAAGGAGTTGAAAATGGTTTGTTTTGAAAATGGCATATTGTGGTTTTGTATGAAAATATGGTTTTTGGGCATACTTTGACGGGACATAACTTGGACTACGGATCTCCGTTTTGTATCAAATTTGTTTAGAAATGAAATTGGATCCGGGATGTCCATGCCGTTCGAAGAACGGGTAAAAAATGATTTAAAATGAGGAAGTTATGTCCGTTGGAAGATTGGGGTTTAAATCTGTGAAATTCTGCAGCTTTTAACTTAGAAAATTTTTAGCAGAATGACCCCTTGCGCGTGGGCGCACCTGGCGCGTACGCGCCGATCTTTCGAAAAGTGCCATCCACGCGTACGCGTGATGTGCGCGGGCGCGCCGATTATGCTGCACCCAATGCCCAGCCATTTTCCCGAGAGTTATGCCAGAACTGTGCCGGTGTTGTGCCTGGGGCACGAGAACACCCGCGCGTACGCGTGGTTGACGCGTGCGCGTCGATGGGCAAGTTTGGAATCCACGCGTTTGCGTGCACGACGCTTGTGCGTCGATGAGTTTTTGAGGCCATCCACGCGTGCGCGTGGAGTGCGCGTACGCGTGGCCCTGTTTTCATCCCAAAGTTGATTTTTGAGTTTTAAAAGCCAAATCTCATACTTCTAAGCCTCCGATCTCACCATTCATGTCTTAAATCATCATAATATGCCTAGCTATTAGAAAGGGGCTAGTGAATGTGATAACTTGCGAGTGAAGCAAGGGAAAAATGTATGGTCCATGAGGATCAAGATGATTATGTGAGATGCGGAGGATGGTGGTGGAAGTGTTTGTTATGCCATGGGCCGAAAGGCTGTAATTGTTTATGAAATGGCTGGTTATGGATTTAACCGTGAGCCGGAATAGCTGTGTATGCTATGAATATTGGCTGGTTATGGATTTAACCGTGAGCCGGAATGGCTGATGTGGATGTTGATCCATGGATGAGAATTCATGCATGTTGATGCTGAATTATTGATAATTGTGATTTGCACTTCCACTATCTGAGATACGAGTTTCCTTGGGTAGTAGCAGTGGCTAGCTACCACGTGCTCCAGGTCGAGACTCGAAGCTCTGTTGACCCTATGTCGTAAGTGTGGCCGGGCACTATGAAAGGCCCGGATGAGCTCGAACCCCCGTAAATATTCACCAGTGAGGGTGATGAATATGGATCATGTTTATGATCAAGTTTATAACGAGTATAACTCGAGTTTGGGGATGCACGACAGAGGGACAGTCCAATGGTTAGCGACCAGGACTTGTCGGGTTGGCTCTATAACCGACAAGATGATATCATCGGCCATTAGGGACAGGCATTTATCATATGCATACTATGTGAATTGTTTGAGATTGCCTATTTGACTGCATATTACTTGCTAATTGTCTAAATGTCTTAACTGCTACTATTTGTATATTCTTTGTTTGATACATCTGTGTTTGCTATAATATACTCCTGCTGGTGGTTGGGAGGTTTGAAGGAATTGGAAAGGAAAGCATTAGTTAGACTGAAGAATCTTTAGTCAGATGCCCTTATACGGTTTAGCTTGTTTATAAGCTTTGATATTATCTGGAGGAAGTTCTAGGATTGCCTTCGGCTTTCCTCTATTATTATGTATTATATATGTGGAAGCTGTTACCATGCTGGGGACCTCTGGTTCTCACCCATGCGGATTTTGTGGTTTTCAGATGCAGGACGTGAGGTTTCCCGCTGAGGCATGCTGGAGACTTCTAGATTTGCGAAGATCCTTTGTTCTCGGGGCTATGTTTTGGTTTATATGTTTTGTTTAGATACTTTTATCTCCATTAAATAATACAAACTGTGATGACTCCTCTTATGGGAGATTTTGGAGAGTAGGTTTTAAGTATTTGTGTCCCTTTGGGTTTCCTTGGGGTTTTCCTTATTTTATCATATGTATATATTGTTATACTCGGACCGGTTATCTTCGCAGCCGGATCTTGAGTCTTGATATTCCTGTTTTTGACACTCCTTTGTATATATATAATCTCGCGTTGGTTTATCCTTGTTCGTTACGTTATCGATTGGAGTGTTGCGCTTTGAGTTGCGTTTTTGTTTACCCCTTTTTCTACAAAGGCTCCTAGTTATAATCAATCATTCATACTACTATACGTACTAAATTTTTATTTTTAGAGGTCGTAATACCTTGCCATCTCTGAATTATGACTTAAGCATAAGGCTCTGTATGGTAGGGTGTTACATTATGTGACGCTCATCATCATTCTCACTTATGAACGCGTGCCTGACAACCACTCCCGTTCAACAAGCAAACAAGGCTTGAATGTTTATCTCTTGGATTCCTTAATCGGAATCTTCGTGGTATAAGCTAGAATTGATGGCGGTATTCAAGAGAATCCGGAAGGTCTAAACCTTGTCTGTGGTATTCTGAGTAGGATTCAATGATTGAATGACTGTGACGAGCTTCAAACTCCTGAAGGCTGGGCGTTAGTGACAGACACAAAAGAATCACTGGATTCTATTCCAACCTGATTGAGAACCGACAGATGATTAGCCGTGCCGTGACAGGGTGCGTTGAACATTTTCACTGAGAGGACGGGACTGTAGCCACTGACAATGGTGATGCCCAACATACAGCTTGCCATGGAAAGGAGTAAGAAGGATTGGATGAAGACAGTAGGAACGTAGAGAGACGAAAGGGACAAAGCATCTCCATACGCTTATCTGAAGTTCTCACCAATGAATTATATAAGTATCTCTATCTTTATTCTATGCGTTATTCATATATCATCCATAACCATTTGAATCTGCCTGACTGAGATTTACAAGGTGACCGTAGCATGCTTCATACCAACAATCTCCGTGGGATCGACCCTTACTCGCGTAAGGTTTATTACTTGGATGACCCAGTGCACTTGCTGGTTAGTTGTGCGAAGTTGTGTTTATACCATGGTATTGAGCACCAAGTTTTTGGATTCATTACCGGGGATTATTTGAGTTGTGAAAAGTAGTGATCACAATTTTGTGCATCATCTAGGTTAATCAAAGATTCAAATTCTAGTCTACTTAATCATATGTGATCCTACCTTGACCATAGCCCCATTACAACCTTGAAAAAGACCTCATGATATTTGTATGCATGCATTAAATGATTGTTGATTGTTAGATGAGGGACAAATTTTAGAAAGCATGATTATGGGAGAATTGAGCGGATCAACCCTTAAACACCGAGCGACTAGAGTGATACACATCCGGTAAGGGTTCGATTGCTCAATTACATGCATTCACCACTATCGTCTACACTTTTGCAAGTTTGTAAACCTTTTTGATAGTCTAATGCAATTGTGGGTTGAATTTGATGCTTATTGCTCTAAGCCCTTGTGCTTTCATATATTTCCTTGGGGGTTGATTTATTTTGACCAAGCATTTGCATTCATATAGGATAGTTGCATTTAGGTAGTTTTGCATGTAGTTTAGTTGCATTGAATAAATGTCATTCTCCTTATTCCATTCTTATTTTAGCATGAGGACATGCTAAAGTTTAAGTGTGGGGAGGTTGATAAACCCCGTTTTTAGGATTTATCTTGTGTTGAATTTAGAGCATTTTGCTAACCTTTTCCCATATTTAGCCAATAAAATAGCATGATTTTGTGATCTCTCCCTTATTTGCGTCTAAGTATAAAAACATGCTTTTTGGGTCCTTAATTAGATAATTTTAGTTCTTCCTTAATCCCATAAGATGCCTTGATGTGTTTGTTAGTAATCTCAGGTTGAAAAAAAGGCGAGGAATGGATCAAAGGAGTAAGGAAGGAAGCATGCAAAGTGGAGAAGATCATGAAAAGCCAAAGAATTGGACTCGCCCATGGACGCGCATGCGCACTAGGCGCTTACGCGCACCTTGCGAAATGGCCCATGGACGCGTACGCGTGCTGTGCACGTATGCGTTTTAATGAAAACGTGGCCAGCAAATTCACAGAGGTTGTACGGCCCAATCCAAACCCACTTTGGCACCAAAACACTTAAAAGGACCAAGGATTGAAGGGGAATGCATCATCTATCATCTGAAGCTCATTCATTGAGAGGGGGATGAGTTGAGAGTTTAGTTTTTAGAGAGAGAAGCTCTCACTTCTCTCTAAAAATTAGGATTAGGATTAGGTCTAATTCTTCTTTAGATCTAGGTTCAATTCTTGCTTTGATTTACTTTTTCTCTATCGATTCTTGTTCCTCTACTCTTCCTCTCTCTAGTTTTGTGCTTTAATTCTTGTAATTCTTATACTTCGTTGTGGATCTACTTTTGTTCTTTTATTTCTCTTTTAATACAATTTGAGGTCATTCATGATAATTGTGATTCCCTTGATTGTTATTGATAATTCTTTGCATTTGATTGTTGTTAGATTCAATTCTTGTGATTTTACTATGCTTTTCTTTTGTACCTTCCAAGTGTTTGATGAAATGCTTGAGAGAATTTTAGAGTAGAATTTTATGCTCTTGGCTTGGGAAGGTAACTTAGGAATTCTTGAGTTACTAATGTCCAAGTGATTGATGATTGATAGCCATTGACTCTAGTTCCCATTAATTCAATTAGTGGAAAGCTAGGACTTATGGACTTGGATTGATATAGCTCACTTGACTTTCTTTACCATTAGTAGGGGATGGTTTAGTGGGATTGATCCTTGCAATTATCATGTTGTGGTTAGTAATAAGGATAGAAATCCTTGATCACCAATCCTAGCCAAGGCCGCTTTTATAGTTAGAATTTCATTCCCATTTACTTTTTATGTTTCTCATCCAAACCCCAAATATACAAGTCCATAACCAATAACAAGAACACTACCCTGCAATTCCTTTGAGAGATGACCTGAGGTTTAAATACTTCGGTTTATAGATTTTAGGGGTTTGTACCTGTGACAAACAAAATTTTTTGTATGAAAGGATTATTGTTGGTTTGGAAACTATACTTTACAACGATATTTCATTAGTGACATTCTAAACCGCCAAAAATCCACTCATCAAAAGTTGGAAACTATACCCAAAAAGTTATAATTTGAGTTATGCGCGTGCCTGATGACCTCAATTCACTACCCCTTTTCTTTAAAACTTAGTGAACGAGTTCTTTTGGCAAGCGTACCAAAATTATCGTCAAGTAATAACCCAATAGGAGTGGGATCGTATCCACAGAGATTGGCAAACTCAAGCAGTTTTAATTGATTAGTGAATTAGTCAAGCAGATCAATGATAGTGTGAAGTGCAGAATTGTAAATGGCATAAATGTAAATGACTAGAATATAAAGAAAAGCATTAAAGTGCAGGAATGGAAATTACAGAATGTAAATTGCTGAATCATAAATGACTTGAATATAAATGGGAATGGGGAATTGCTGAAAGTAAAGTTGAGCTATAAAGAAATGGATGGATTAGAATGGGGAACTCATTGAGATTGGGAGATGTTGTCTCTTTGGATCAACTCTAGCTTAGATCTCCTTCAATAATGCAACTCACTGACCTCTTCGCAATCATGATTGATTGAGCCCCAATCCCTTGGTGACTCAATCTCTCAGATCTTGATCAATAGCCAATTCCTTGGTCTAATTGCTCATGAAGAGAGATATACTTGGTCCCTGATTATACCACACACCTTTGTAGATCCAGGTAGAGGGGGGATTATATGTCACATATCCCATTACCAAAACCTATAATCTACTCAAATGTGAGAAGGGATTTCAAGCATGATTTCATGTTTCCTTTTCCAAGGTTCCCATGAAACCCAATTACATTCAATCTCTTTCCCAAGATGATTGAATACTAAGCATTAAGCACGAAATTCCTCCTAGCAAATCAAGAGAAGATGAAGAGAAGAAGAATTTTACTATTATCAATCCATCAAGTACAACAGAGCTCCCTCTCTCAATGAGAGGGAAGTTAGCTACTCATAGCTTAGAAAGTACTCAAAAGTGGAATGTAAAAGTGGATCTAGAACTAACTGCTTGACCCCTTCTTCAGTACTCTTTTGGGGTATATATACTACTCCTAGTAAAATAAAATAATTACAAAAGTGAAAAAGGAAAATTATATTTTTGGAGGGAAAGAAAGCATTCAATAAACGTGACCCCTTAGCTGGCGTGTGGTTGGCGCTTTTCAGGCGTGTCACGTGCCTTGCAAAATGGCTTGGCATGCCACGTCTTCAAACTCAAATGGCACGCCATAGTGACATTCTTGTGTTGGCGTGCCACGCCTTCGAGCTCAAGTGGCACGCCCTTTGATTTCTCCACTGTCCTTGCTTCTGGAAATTTGAACTGGCGTGCCACGCCTAAAAGTTGGCGTGCCATGCCCTTGTTGTGTGCTTGGTTGAGTTCTCTGGAAAGTTGCACTAGCGTGGCACACCCAGGGTCTGGCGTGCCACGCCCTTGTTAGGTGAATGGCCCCTCTGCTTGGCGTGCCACGCCACGAACTCAAGTGGCATGCCCTAATGCTTTTCTTGCCTCTGAATGGCATTGGCGTGCCACGCCTTGTTGCTAAAGTGGCACGCCTAAGTGACAAATAGTGGTTGGCGTGCCACGCCTTCGAGCTCAAGTGGCACGCCTCATGTAATTGGCCTCTTTCACCCGTTTTGGAAAGTTATACCAGTGTGCCACGCCTGAAGGTTGGCGTGCCACGCCCATGATCTTGTGTTGTTCCAGTAAGTGGCGTGCCACGCCTTGACCTTCAAGTGGCACGCCAAAGTGAGTTTCTGGGACTGGCGTGCCACGCCTTCGACACTATGTGGCACGCCCAGATCTTGCTTGTGATGTCTGGCGTGCCACGCTTGGTTGCTCAAGTGGCACGCCAAAGTGAAGTTGAGAGGTTGGCGTGCCACGCCATCGACTTCAAGTGGCACGCCCAGTCTTCTCTTGCCTTTGGCCCCTTCTCTGGATCATTTTACCAGCGTGCCACGCCACGTTGCTCAAGTGGCACGCCCATATATTTGTTCATTCTTCAAGCTTGGCGTGCCACGCCTGGATCTTCAAGTGGCACGCCAAAGTGACTCTCTAGCTCCAGGTTGCCGCGCCTTCGACTTCAAGTGGCACGCCTATAGTGGTTGATGGATCCGGCGTGCCACGCCCAGCCTGGCGTTTAACCCCAAGAGAAGCTTCTGCACGTGTAAAGCTCAAGCTCAGCCCAAGCACACACCAAAGTGGGCCCCAGAAGTGGATTTCTACACTTAGACTTATTTCTGTAAACCCTAATAACTAGTTTAGTATAAATAGAATTTTTTACCATTGTACAGGGGTCTTTTTCCCTAATTTCGAATTCACATGCCATTTGGGGAGGCTGGCCATTCGGCCATGCCTGGACCTTTATCACTTATGTATTTTCAACGGTGGAGTTTCTACACACCATAGATTAAGGTGTGGAGCTCTGCTATTCCTCGAGTATTAATGCAATTACTATTGTTTTTCTATTCAATTCAACTTATTCTTATTCTAAGATATTCGCTGCACTTCAACATGATGAATGTGATGATCCGTGACACTCATCATCATTCTCACCTATGAACACGTGCCTGACAACCACTTCCATTCTACCTTAGATCGAGCGCGTATCTCTTAGCCTCCATTCCGAAAGATCGGAGTCTTCGTGATATAAGCTAGAATTACTGGTGGCCATTCCTAAGATCCGGAAAGTCTAAACCTTGTCTGTGGTATTCCGAGTAGGATCTGAGATGGGATAACTGTGACGAGCTTTAAACTCGTGAGTGTTGGGCGTAGTGATAGATGCCAAAGAATCACTGGATTCTATTCCAACATGATTGAGAATCGACAGATGATTAGCCGTGCGGTGACAGCGCATTTGGACCATTTTCACTGAGAGGACGGACGGTAGCCATTGACAACGGTGATCCCCCAACATACAGCTTGCCATGGAAGGGAGTAAGAATGATTGGATGGAAGCAGTAGGAAAGCAAAAATTCAGAAGGAACACAGTATCTCCATGCGCTTATCTGAAATTCCCACCAATGAATTATATAAGTATCTCTATCTCTATTTTATGCTTTATTTATCTCTATATTCGAAAACCATTATAACCATTAGAATCTGGCTGACTGAGATTTACAAGATGACCATGCTTGCTTTATACCAACAATCTCCGTGGGATCGACCCTTACTCACGTAAGGTATTACTTGGACGACCCAGTGCACTTGCTGGTTAGTTGTGCGAAGTTGTGACAAAGTGTGATTCACGTTTGAGAGCTCCAAGTCTATTGGCGCCATTGTTGATGATCACAATTTCGTGCACCACCAAGCAACTAAAAACAAAGTATGATATAAAAGAATATTATGACATAATAAATTTCTAAGTTTCAAATGAAGCTTAGTTAAAATTAGATGAGTGGGACTTAGTAGCTTTTTGCTTCTGAATGGTTTTGGCATCTCAATATCCATTGAAACTCAGCTTTGTTGGCATCCTTAGGAACTTAGAATTTAGATGATATTATTGACTCTCCTAGTTCAGCTTATTTTGATTATTGAACACAACTTTTTGAGACTTGGCTGTGACCCTAAGCACTCTGTTTTTCAATATTATCACCGGATACATTCATGCCATAGACACTTTACCTGGGTGAACCTTTTCAAATTGTGACTCAGCTTTGCTAGAGTCCCTAGATAGAGGTGTCCAGAGTTCTTAAGCACACTCTTTTTGCTTTGGACCACGACTTTAACCGCTAAGTCTCAAGCTTTTCACATGACACCTTCACGCCATAAGCACATGGTTAGGGGCAGCTTGGTTTAGCCGCTTAGGCCAGGATTTTATTCCTTTGGGCCCTCCTATCCACTGATGCTCAAAGCCTTGGGTCTTTTTACCCTTGCCTTTTGGTTTAAAGGGTTATTGGCTTTTTCAATCTGTGCTCCTTTTCCTGCATATTTGGACAGTAATGGATTTTTCTGCTTATTATTTTTTTTTTCTTTTTCGCCATTTTTCTTTTTTTCTTTCATGCATATATATATATTTTTTCTTTTGCAACATGCTTTTTCTTTTGCTTTTGGCTGCTTTTTCTTGCTTTAATAATCAATTTTCAGATTTTTTCAGATTATCAATAATATTTTTCCTTTTTCCTTATTCTTTCAGGAGCCAACATTTGAAAATTTCAACTTCAAATATGCACTGTTTAATCATACATTTAGAAAACAAAAGCAAATGACACCACTTCAACATAATTAAACTAATCTTATTTTAAACTTAAAATTCATGCATCTCTCAATTCTTTTAAAAAAAAATTCTTTTAAGCAAGGTGAGAGAAATATGGAATATTATACAACTTTTAAGACATCAAATGCAAATGATCATGCAACTAGAACAAGAGAACAAATAAACAAATAAACAAAAAATAGAAAAATAACAGGAAAGGGGTGTAAAAGAGAACGAATCCACCTGAATGATGGTGGCTAGTGTTCCTCCTTGAGGATCCAATGTAGTACTTAATCTCTTCAATGTCACTCCTTTGTCTTTGTTAAGGCTACTACACAGGCTCATGTGCATGCTTTCTGATTTGCTCCATCTTCTTCTTCTATACCTTAGAGTGGTAGAAGACACAAAGTAAAGCTTTTGCAACACCAAACTTAAGAGCTTTGCTCATCCTCGAGCAAATATGATCAATAGGGAAGGAGAAGGTGGGGTAGGTGGAGCTTCAGTGGGACCTACTGGTCCTGAGAGGCTAGGGAATCCAGATTCCCTGCTTCTCTGCATTGGCATTTGAACGCCAGCAATGCTCCCTTCTTGGGGTGTTGAACGGCCAGTGAGGGCTTCCTCACTGGCGTTCAACTTTGACACTCTTTCCGGAGTGTGCTGTTTTCACTACTGTAAATTCTGTCTCTTGATTGATGCACATGATCATGACTCTAACAACTGTAAGAAAATAAAAGAAAATAACTATGGTTGAGTAAGGTTGGGTTCCCTCCCAACAACCGCTTCTTTAATGTCTTTAGCTGGACCTCACTGTACATAATTTAGTAACAGTGTTGAGCCTCCTGGCTCTATATCTCCTTCAAGGTAATGCTTAATTCTCTGTCCATTGACAGTGAACCTGTTATCAGGATCTTTTCCTTGAAGTTCTATATGTTCGTAAGGTGATACTCTTGTAATCACATACGGTCCCTTCCAGCGGGATTTGAGTTTCCCAAGGAATAATCTGAGCCTTGAGTTAAAGAGTAGAACTTTCTGCCCTGGTTCAAAGAAGCTATCTTCCTGTCATGTGGTGCACGAAATTTTAATCCCAATATCAAAATCAAGATTTCTTATGATTTCATACCACTAATCAGCAAGTGCACTGGGTCGTCCAAGTAATACCTTACGTGAGTAAGGGTCGATCCCACGGAGATTGTTGGTTTGAAGCAAGCTATGTTTATTTTATTATTCTTAGTCAGGATATCAATTATAATTATCAGTTTGAATTATTAGAAAAATAACAGAGCGTGAAATAAATAATTGTTACTTTAATAATGGAGAATATGTTGGAGTTTTGGAGATGCTTTGTCTGCTTTATTTCAGCTTTTCTCTTGTAATCCTCTTCCCACACGCAAGGCTCCTTCCATGGCAAGCTATATGTAGGGTGTCACCGTTGTCAATGGCTACTTCCCATCCTCTCAGTGAAAATGGTCCAAATGCTCTTTCACAGCACGGCTAATCAGCTGTTGGTTCTCGATCATGTTGGAATAGAATCCATTGATTCTTTTGCGTTTGTCATCATGCCCAACACTCGCGAGTTTGAAGCTCGTCACAGTCATCCAATCCCAGAATCCTACTCGGAATACCACAGACAAGGTTTAGACTTTCCGGATTCTCATGAATGCCGCCATCAATTCCAACTTATACCACGAAGATTCTGATTAAGGAATCTAAGAGATACTCATTCAATTTACTGTAGAACAGAGGTGGTTGTCAGGCACACGTTCATGGATTGAGGAAGGTGATGAGTGTCACGGATCATCACCTTCTTCATAGTTAAGCGTGAATGAACATCTTAGATAAGAACAAGCGTGTTTGAATGGAAAACAGAAGTAATTGCATTAATTCATCGAGACGCTGCAGAGCTCCTCACCCCCAACAATGGAGTTTAGAGACTCATGCCGTCAAAGAGTATAAAATTCAGATCTAAAAATGTCATGAGATACAAAATAAATCTCTAAAAGTTGTTTAAATACTAAACTAGTAACCTAGGTTTACAGAGAATGAGTAAACTAAGATAATTGGTGCAGAAATCCACTTCTAGGGCCCACTTGGTGTGTGCTGGGGCTGAGACTAAAGCTTCTCACGTGCCTGGGCTATTTCTGGAGTTGAACGCCAGGTTGTAACGTGTTTTTGGCATTGAACACCAACTTGTAACCTGTTTCTGGCGCTGGACGCCAGATTGCAACATGGAACTGGCGTTGAACGCTAGTTTACGTCATCTATCTTCGCGCAAAGTATGGACTATTATATATTGCTGGAAAGCCCTGGATGTCTACTTTCCAACCCAATTGAGAGCACGCCGATTGGACTCCTGTAGATCCAAAAAATCCATTCCGAGTGCAGGGAGGTCAGAATCAAACAACATCAGCAGTTCTTTTTTCAGCCTAAATCAGATTTTTGCTCAGCTCCCTCAATTTCAACCAGAAAATACCTGAAATCACAGAAAAATACACAAACTCATAGTAAAGTCCAAAAATGTGATTTTTGCTTAAAAACTAATAAAATTATATTAAAAGCTAATTAAAACATACTAAAATCTACATGAAATTAACCCCAAAAAGCGTATAAAATATCCGCTCATCATCATGCCACCTCTTTGCCTTTTCCTTATAGATCTTTGCATTCTCAAATGCATCTAAGCATAATTCATCCAACTCATTTAGCTGGAACAACCATTTTTCTCCTGCTGCTTTAGCATCGAGGTTGAGGAATCTAGTGGCCCAATAGGACTTGTGTTCTAGTTCCACTGGTAAATGACAGGACTTCCCATATACTAACTGATATGGTAAAGTTCCAATGGGGGTTTTGAAAGTTGTTCTGTATGCCTACAAAGCATCATCAAGCTTTCTAGCCCAATCCTTTCTAGAGGTACTTACTGTCCTCTCTAGGATTCGCTTTAGTTCTCTATTTGAGACTTCAGCTTGCCCAATGGTTTGGGGATGATACGATGTTGCTCCTTTATGGCGAACTCTGCAATGGCTTAAGACAGAATCCAATTGTCTGTTGTAGAAATAAGTTCCTCCATCACTAATTAGTGTCCTAGGGACATCAAATCTGCTAAAAATGTTCTTTTGGAGGAACTTCATCACTACTCTATTGTCATTAGCGGGTGTTGCTATTGCTTCAACCTATTAGAGACGTAGTCTACTGCCACAAGGATGTAGGTATTTGAGTATGAAGGCAATAATGGCCCCATGAAATCTATGCCCCACACGTCAAATAACTCAATCTCTAATATTCCTTGCTGAGGTATGCTGTGACCATAAGGAAGATTGCCAGCCCTCTGGCAACTATCACAGTTACAGACGAACTCTCTAGAATCCTTAAAGAGAGTAGGCTAGTAAAAGCCACTTTGGAGTACCTTGGTGGCTGTCCGCTCACCTCCAAAGTGTCCTCCACAGTTAAAGCCATGGCAATGCCATAAAATTCTCTATGCCTCTTCTTCAGACACACAGCGTAAGATTATTCCATCCGAGCATCTCTTAAAGAGATATGACTCATCCTATAGGTAATATTTTGCATCATGCATGAGTTTTTGGACTTGCTACTGATAAACCCCAATTTTGTGGTTTATCTTGTGCTTAATTTAGAGAGTTTTATCAACTTTTCTCACATTTATTCAATGAAATAGCATGGTTTTGTAATTCTCTCTAAATTTGTGCTTAAGTGTGAAAACATGCTTTTTAGGCCTTAAAATAGCTAAATCTAATTCACCTTAATTTCATTCGATTCCTTTATATGTTTGTTAAGTGATTTCAGGTTTGTAAGGCAAAGATTGGATTGAAGGAATGAAGGAAAAGCATGCAAAGTGGGAGAACTCATGAAGAAATGAAGGAACCGCAAAGCTGCCAATCATGACCTCTTCGCACTCAATCGATCATAACATGAGCTACAGAGGTCCAAATGAGGCGGTTCTAGTTGCGTTGGAAAGCTTACATCCGGGGCTTCAAAATGATATAAAATTTGTCATAGTTGTTTGGCGTTTAGAGATGCGTACGCGTGCATCACGCATAAGCATGGGAGGATGCACGTGCTTCATATCACTAAAGGCAACTCGTGGCTAGCGATTTCTGAAGCATTTTGGGCCCAATCCAACTCATTTCTAAGGCTATTGAACCCAAGGATTGAAGGGAAAATGAACCAAGTAGTCATAGTTTAGTTTTTATCATATTTTAGGTGAGAATTCTAGAGAGAGAAGCTCTCCCTTCTCTCTAGAATTTAGGGTATTTTAGGTTTAATTTTCTTAGATCCAACTTTAATTCTTGTTTTAATTTATTTTCTCTTTTAATTTCTTGTTATTACATCTTTGATCTTCTAGTTCTTGTTGTTAATTCCCCTATTTTGCCATTTTTTGTTTATGAACCATTGTTGAATCTTGATTTCTTTGAATGCAATCTTATGTTTCCAAGTCTCTTTTATGTTATCTCCATTGTTATTGTTGATTTCTTGTTGATGTTAGTTGTGGGTTTTGTTAATTCTTGCATTTTGTGATGTTTATTTTTGTTGCACTCTAGGTGTTTGATAAAATATTTACACTAGTTTTTGAGTAGTTTTCTTTACTCTTGGTCTAGGCCAAGGGAATTGAGTGACCTTGAGTCATTAGATCTCAATGAATTGGTGATTTGAGGGCCTTATGTGGTCAATTTGAGAACCATTGACTATAACCCACTACTAATTTAATTAGTAGATAGGTTAGGACTTATGGATTGATATTGATCAAGCCTATTTGACATACCTCGAGCTTAGGAGTAGATTATACATACTTAAAGCTTTTGGAGGTAGACTTAATAGGTTGGCCTCTCATAATTGTCAACGTATGGTTTGTGGACAAGGATGGTGATCTCAATTTACCTATGTCTTGCCAATAGTATCTTTCCTTTCTTTTATTAGTTAATTATTCATTTACTTTCTCTACCCTTCATCCATTAAACCCCCTTGCATCTTTATAGCCAATAATCGTTCACTTCATTGCAATTCCTTGTGAGACGATCCGGAGTTTAAATACTTCGGCTAATTCTTATTTGGGGTTTGTACTTGTGACAAAACCAATATTTTATAAATTTGATTTGAGCATTGTTAGTTAGTTGGGAACTATACTACCAACGGATTATTTTATGTAAAATTCCTAACCATACGAAAATGCTCTTATCAGCTGCCTGGTAAACTCCTTGAGAATGAACCGTATAGCCTTGTAGTTTGCAATGTCTGCAAACCAAGGTACTGTCCGAATGCCATCAAGTTGCTCATCTGGAAAGGATTCGGATATGTCAGTGGAGAGAGAAGAAGTCCCTGCCACTGGCTCAATTTGGGACAAGTGATCACCTACCTAATTTTCTGACATTTTTTGTCTCTAATTTCTATATCAAACGCTTACAGGAGTAATACCCATCTTATAAGTTTGGTTTTAGAGCAACATGGTTAGTATAAATAATGACCTTAGATCCTACTAAGTAGGATCTGAACTTGTCAATGGCATAAATCACTGCAAGTAGCTTCTTTTCTATAGTAGTATAGTTTTTCTGTGTATCATTTAGTACGTGTTCCTAGGGTTACCTGAAACTAGAGGTCGATCTCGGATGAGATCTTCTGTGCTGGTCGGAGCTGTGGAGTCCGATCTTGATGATGGTGATCGGAGTCACTGTGTCCGACTCGTTGGGCTTGGTGATGATGCTGATCCTTCGTCCCCGGAGGGTGGGGGTACCTGCAAGGGACTCTGATGCTTACGTTAGCAAGGGTATTAAGCAGGTATTCAGTAGAATCAGAGTATGAGTTATTCCTGGGTGCTCCAGTGTATTTATAATGGTGTAGAGTAACCTCTTTGGATGAGATAAGTTAGTTATCTTATCTTATCTTTATCTTATCTTTGACTGGGGTCCTCTAATCTTCCAAGGAACCGCCTTTATCTCTACGGGCTTGGGCCGCCCTTGGATTAGGGACGTGTTCCTCTATTTGGGCCCTTTGTTTTGGCCATCCTGTGACTTGGCCGAGCTCTTTGAGAAGAGATTGGGTTGTCCTGACCTGAAGAGGTCGGTCGCTTTGTCTGTAGAACATCCCGGGTCGGACAGCTCGACCCAGGGTATGAACAGTGTCCCTGCTCGAGCTTGGTCTTTTATTTGGAGGCCGAGCCTTGGTTTTAGGACTTCGAGCCTTCTCGAGTAAAGCCAAACTCGAGCATTTTGTCGCTTTATCTTCCGTAGAGCTCTTTCTTGAATGCGGAACGTTTCTGTTCCGTTTCTTCTGAAAGCACGCGCTTTTTCCTTTTAGCATTTTCCTTGGGAATGTGCGAGGGTTCTTAATGCCCCCATTAATTTGTTCCATTTTTTTTTGTTTTTCTCTTTTCAAATTTTTGTATCCAAGAGACGGTTTTCCTTTCCCTGTAACTTCCCTTTTCTTTCGCCGTTTCTTGTTCTGCACTTCTCGTCTCTCTGTGAAGCTTTGGCCTTCGCTTGGTGCTTCTGCTTTGTGATCATTTCTCCGCTACTCGCTTTTCAAAGCTTTCTTCCTTCTTCCAGGTTGGTTTTGCTTTCTTCCTCACCTTTTTATTTCTGCTACTTTTGCTTTTGATTCTTTTGATGACGCCTTGGTTTTGCATGCTTGGAAAGCTTGAACTTTTTCTTCGTTTCTGTTTTTACTTTAGAATGTGATTCTTCAATAAAGTTTTGATTTTGTCTGAGTTGTTGTTGGAAAGCTTGAATCTTTTCGTACCACTATGCTTGACTGTCGCTATGTTATATGTTTCTGATTTTCTTTTCGTCTTTCTGTATGCTTTCGACTGGATTTCCTGGTGGTTTAGTGCCTTTAGGGTTTTGCAAGTTGCTGCGTTTTGAAAAAAAGGTTGCTCCTTTAGTGGCTTTGTTTTGTCGATAGTTTTTCTTTTTGACGGAGATGATGATTTCTTGATGGTTTCTGGTTAAGAATGAAGGGTCGTTGCTGGGGTGTGAACTCGTAGGTCCCTTGAGTTCTTGTTCTGTGGTTGCCTCCAAAGGACGCCCCTGGATCTTTCGTGTAGGTCCCTTGATTGTGTAGCCGAGTTGTTTTGCTATTGTCCGAGATGTGTTTTAGTAATCCAATATTCTTTTCTTATTGTAGGACTAGTTGGCCTCATGGCTTCTCGCAAAAATATTGTTGAAACGTCTTTCCAAGTCCCTGAGGGCATGGCTGATTGGGTGGATTCTATGGTTCTTCTGTGTATTTCTGTGGTGGACTCAGATTTCTGTATAGAGCTGCGAAAGCATCATAGGGTTTGTGGTAGTGATGCCCAGGAGAGGGATTATGAGCTTATAGTGCCTGCTTCTAATGAGAGAGTCTGTTTTCCCACTTTACTCGAGGGGGATCGTCCATTCTTCTATGCTTACGAGTATTTCTTTAGTCAGTTGAACGTTACTTCTCCTTTTTCTGCCTTTGAGACCGACTTGTTGTGGTCATGTAACATTGCTTCATCCCAGCTTCATCCCAATTCGTGGGGTTTTATAAAGATTTTTCAGCTGCTGTGTCAAGAGTTAGGCATCAAGCCTTCTCTAACTCTTTTCCTCTATTTGTTTGTTTCGGCTAAGCCTGGGGCCTCTTCAAAAAAGAAAGCTTCTTGAGTTTCCTTTAGAACTGCTCAGGGGCACAAAGTTTTTGCCATGTATGACGAGTCTTTTAAGGACTTCAAAAACTATTTCTTTAAAGTTCGAGATGTTGAGGGTGTTCGCCCCTTTTTTCTTGATGAAAATGATGAACCCATTTTTCCTCTTGAGTGGCAAAAGAATGTCATGGTGTCCTGGTATACTTGGGAGATGTTGGACGAGGTCGAACATGCCTTTGTGAGTGTGTTGGAGGATATTTGGAGGAAGCCCCTGCATCTGGATACTAAGAAATTTCTGGGGGACCCATCTTTAGTCCGAAATGTGTTGGGTACTGACTGACGTGTTTTTAGTTTATTTTATTTTTCCCTGTGCTCCATGACTTTGTTTGTTGATTCTGTCTTTCCTGTTTTTCAGAAATGTCGAAAAACAACGACTCCATGAAGGCTGTTAAAAAGGCTAGGAAGGCAGCCGCTGCACAGAATATCTCGGTCAGGGCGGCTGGGGAGGGGTCTTCTCAAACCATTCTGAAGCCACCCATGCCGAGTTCCCCTAGACCGAGGAGGGTGATCCCTACTCCTCGGGTTCGACTGGTAGATCCCCCACAAACTTCTGTTGCTACTTCTGGTGCTCCTCCCTTAAAAAAGTAAAAAACATCTGAGCCCTTTAACCTGGATGCCCCGGATTTTGATGCTGTCAAGTTTGTTGACCAGCAAATGGCCCCCTATGGTGGGCTCTCCATGGATGATGTGTCTCTTCTTCAGAATCTGGATTTTATCACCAAAAGTAGTGTGAAAATGGCACATATGGGTGCGGCTATTTTCCAAACTGTTCAGGGGATCCCGATTCATGCCACAAAATCCTTCATGGAGGAGGCTAAATCAGAATTTGATCGGATCAAGGGTATGAAGGAGGAATTGGAGGTGAAGTTGGCAAAGGTAGAAAAGGAATTGGAGGGTGAGAAGGCTAGCTCTATCGCCTTGGCAGCTTCTTTGATGTTGGCTGAGAACATGGCACTGAAGCACAAGGATAGCTATGTCTTGGCTTATAGGGAGTTTGTGCGTCTCCGAGATGACTTGGAAACTGCTTGGGTTGATTATGCCGAGCTTCAGGGTCATCTTGTGGGTAGCGTGACTGCCGCCTATGAGAACCTGATAGAGCAGTTCCGAATTGTTGCCCCTAGTGTCGATTTGACTCTCGTTAGTCTTGATAACGTAGTAAAGGATGGCAAGATTGTCCCGGATGATCCTGATGATGATGTTGAGCCACCTCCTGCGCCTTCTCTGAAAGCTTCTACCATGCCGGTTCCTTCAGCCCCCTCGACTGTAGTTGAGCCAGATTCTGACTGTTAGATCTTGAATCGAGGCGACTGGACAGTGGATGCGGTGCCTCTCCAGACTCGTCCTCCTTCACCTCCTATTGATGTTGCTACTGGGAAGCCTTTGGAATCTCTTTGATTATTCTTGATAGATTTGTGCATAGCCCGGCCTGTGGGTTTTGAACTCTTTTTTGTAAATGGTATTTTGTTAACTGTTGATAGTTGCTACTTTTAGCAACTTTATTTTGAAAAACAAAATAGTTTCTCTTGCTCTTGGGGTTGGCTTCAAGCAGCCTCTTGAGTCTTTGTTTTATGGTAACTGCCTTGTTTTTCACGATATGCTTGCCTGTAGCTTTCTTTAGAATTTGTCTGGAATCTTTCAGAGTTGTTTTATATTCATCCTCTTTTGATTGCTTTTGGCAAGGTCGAGGTCTATCGGGTCGAGCAATCTCCCCTCTGTTGGCTGATTTCTCAGTTGATCTTTTCTTGAGTTATTTCTAGCAACCCCTTGGGGTTACTTTTTATAACTTTTTGTAGCTTTAGTACGACTTTTTCACGTCGGTCCCTGTTTCGTTACTAGGTAATCATTTTTTCTTGGATCTTGTTCAGATCTCTTTTGTAACTTTCTCTTTTTCGGGCCGATTTCTTCATGTCGAGCTTTGTCGAGTTACTTGATAATCCTCTTTCTTGGACCTTGTTCAGGTCTCTTTCAGGGATTTATCTTTTGTAGCTTTTATCTTTTCGGGGCCGACTTGGTCATGTCGGGCGCTGTCGAGTTACTTGATAATCCTCTTTCTTGGACCTTGTTCAGGTCTCTTTCAGGGATTTATCTTTTGTAGCTTTTATCTTTTCGGGCCCACTTTGTCACGTCTGGCTCTGTCGAGTTACTTGATAATCCTCTTTCTTGGACCTTGTTCAGGTCTCTTTCAGGGATTTATCTTTTGTAGCATTTATCTTTTCGGGCCGACTTTGTCACGTCTAGCTCTGTCGAGTTACTTGATAATCCTCTTTCTTGGACCTTGTTCATGTCTCTTTCAGGGATTATCTTTTGTAACCTTTGTAGGAGTCCGACTTCGTCACGTCGGGCTCTTCGAAGTTATAGTAATCCTCTTTTATAGGGTTGGCCAGACCTCTTTCCAGGGCTTTACTTATAACTTAGTTTGTTGGGGCTGGCTGACTTTAGGTGTCATCCAGCCTTTAAGTTATTTTATAGCAATCCATTTTATTAGGACCTTGTCAGGTCCTTTCTATGGATCACTTTCTATAGCTTCTTGTATTATTCTATTTTCATCTTTGCCGATTTTGTAGAGTTTTGGGTTTTAACCCTCGTTTTTATCGTGATCGCACAGTGAATTTGGTTTTCACTTTCTATCGATCTGTAGCTTTATAATCGGGCGATGATTGTTTTTAGAATAATACGACTTGAACGTTTGTAGAAAATCTGAAAAAAATTTATTAAGAGAAATGCAAATATATACACATGGGGGTTAGTTTGTAGGTCTTGGGCCTGGCACCTCGTTAAAAAACCTTTTCAGGAAAAAAGAGTGTGCCTTGTTCTAAGGTCCCTTATCCTCCCTAACTATAGTACCTTCTTAAGTTGCAGGCGTGCCATGACCTTGGCAGCTCTCGCTCGTCGAGTTCGAAAAGCCTGTAGTAGCCCTTCCCTAGCACTTCTATGACTCGGTAGGGTACTTTCCAATTTGCAGCCAGCTTTCCTTCTCCAGGTCGAGTTGTTCCAATGTCATTTCGGTTTAGAATAAGGTCATTCTTCATGAAGGTCCGCTGTATTACTTTTTGATTATATTTGGAAGCCATTCGTCGCTTCAATGCTTCTTCCCTTATCCGAGCTCTTTCTCGGACTTCTGGGAGTAATTCGAGCTCTTGCCTTTGAAGTTGGGAATTGGCTTCTTCACTATAGTAGATCACTCTAGGGGATCTTTCTTCAACCTCTACTGGGATCATAGCGTCCATTCCGTAAGCTAATCGGAAAGGTGATTCCCTTGTTGTGGAATGTGGGGTCGTTCGATATCCCATAGGACTTGTGGGAGCTCCTCAGCCCAGGTTCCCTTTGCATCCTGTAATCTCCGTTTTATCCCTGCTAATATAACTTTGTTGGCAGCTTCGGCTTTCCCATTGGCTTGGGGATGCCCAACAGAGGTGAATTGTTGTTTTATATTCAGGTCGGCCGCTAGTTTTCTGAAGCCTGCGTCTGTGAACTGGGTACCATTGTCTGTAGTGATGGAGTATGGAACTCCGAACCTTGTAACGATATTTCGATACAGGAATTTCCGATTTCTTTGAGCTGTGGCATTGGCTAGGGGTTCTTCCTCGATCCATTTTGTGAAGTAGTCTATTCCTACTATGAGAAATTTGACCTGTCCGGATCCTTGGGGAAAAGGTCCGAGGAGATCGAGTTCCCATTTTGCGAATGGCCACGGTGAGGTTACGCTGATGAGTTCATCGGGCGGAGCGGTGTGGAAGTTGGCATGCTTCTAACATGGCGAACATATCCTTACGAAGTCTGTCGCTTTTTTTTGTAGGGTTGGCCAATAGAATCCGGCCCGTAGTACTTTTTTGGCGAGTGCTTGTGCTCCGAGGTGATTGCTCCAAATGCCACTGTGTACTTCTTCTAAGATGTCCTTAGTATTGTAAGTCGGCACGCATTTTAGCAATGGTGTTGAAATCCCTCTTTTGTATAAAGTGTTATTTATGATGGTATAGTATTGTGCTTCCCGTTTTAACTTCTTTGCCTCTTTCTCATCTGTAGGGAGGGCCTCTGTTGTGAGGTAATTAATTATGGGGGTCATCCATCCCTGATCTTGACCTGTTATGGCTAGGACCTTTTCTTCTTCCGAGATTGATGGCTTCTGTAGAATTTCTTGGATAAGGCTTCTATTGTTACCTCCTGGTTTGGTGCTGGCTAGTTTTGAGAGTGCATCGGCCCGGGCATTCTGTTCTCGGGGTATGTGTCGAATCTCGTATTCTCCAAGTTGTTCGAGCTGTTCCCTGGTTTGTCCAGGTACTTTTTCATAGTGGGATCCTTGGCTTGGTAGCTGCCTGTTATTTGTGAAGTGACTACCTGTGAATCGCTGAAGATGATAAGTTTTTGAGCTCCGACCTCCCTAGCCATCTTCAAACCTGCTAGTAGTGCCTTATATTCCACTTGATTATTCGAGGCAGGGAACCCAAATTTGAGGGAGAGTTCGATCTGGGTCCCCTAGTCGCTTTCGATTATTACGCCTGCACCACTTCCCGTTTTATTTGAGGATCCGTCCACGTATAGATTCCATTCTGTGGGGACTTCCGGTGTGTCCATAAATTCCGCAATGAAGTCGGCCAGGTATTGAGATTTGATTGCCGTCCGAGCTTTGTATTGAAGGTTGAATTCAGACAGCTCGACTGCCCATTGCAAGATTCTTCCTGCCAAGTCTGTTTTCTGTAAGATCCTTTTTATGGGCTGCTTAGTTCGAACTTTAATGGTGTAAGACTGGAAATATGGGCGAAGTCGGCGAGACGTTATTGTGAGAGCGTAAGCAAATTTTTCTATTTTCTGGTAGTTCAGCTCGGATCCCTGCAATACTTTGCTGATAAAGTATATGGGTTGCTGTCCGCTGTTGTCCTCTCAGACCAGTGCTGAAGCTATTGCCCGATTTCCCACTGCGAGGTACAAGATGAGCGGTTCCCCCTTCCGAGGCTGACTTAATATAGGTGGTTGTCCCAGAAACTTTTTAAAGTCTTGGAAGGCTTGCTCGCATTCGACTGTCCATTCAATTTCCTTTCCCTTCCTTAGAGTGGCGTAGAAGGGGAGAGATCTTATTGCGGATCCTGTCAGGAATCTGGACAAGGCTGCCAGCCGCCCGTTGAGTTGTTGCACCTCTTTGATACAAGTCGGGCTTTTCATGTCGAGTACGGCCTTGCACTTGTCCGGGTTTGCTTCGATTCCTCTCTGTGTGATCATAAAACCCAAGAATTTACCAGCTTCTACTGCGAAGGTACATTTTATGGGATTGAGTCGCATGCCGTGTCGTCTTATGGTGTCGAATACTTGTGTCAGGTCGGATAGTAACATCCCTTCATGTTGCGTCTTCACTAGCATGTCGTCTACATAGACCTCCATGATTTTTCCAATGTGATCCGAAAAAACTTTATTCATTAATCTTTGGTAAGTGGCTCCCATATTTTTGAGACCGAAAGGCATAACAATGTAATAGTAATTTGCCTTTGGGTTTAAGAAAGAGGTTTTTTCTTGGTCGGGTGGGTACATTGGCATTTGGTTATATCCCGAGTATGCGTCCATAAAGGAGAGGTATTTGTATCCGGAGGAGGCATCTACCAGTGTGTCGATGTTTAGGAACGGATAAGGATCTTTTGGGCAAGCTTTGTTGAGATCGGTATAGTCGGTGCACATTCTCCACTTCCCATTTGACTTTTTTACCAAAACGACATTAGCAAGCCATAGCGGGTATTTGACTTCTCTTATGAAGCCTACCTCCAGTAGAGCTCGTACCGGTTCTTCCACCGCTTGAGAGCATTCTAGTCCTAGCTTTCTGCGCCTTTGTTGTACCAGCCGAGATCCTGGGTAGACTGCTAGCTTATGGCACATTAGTTTGGGATCTATACCTGGCATGTCTGCGGCCTTCCACGCAAAGAGGTCAGCATTATCGCGTAGGAACTGTATGAGTGATTCTCTTGTGTCCCTTTTAGGAGTGTGTCGATGTTGGTTATTTGGTCCGGGGTGTTTCCGATCTGGATTGTCTCTATTTCTCCTTCAGGTTGTGGGCAAAGCTCATCTCGCCTCCGAGCTCCACCAAGCTCGATTGTGTGGAATTCTTCATCTCTGCCTCTGAGGTTTAGACTTTCGTTGTAACAGTAGCGTGCCATTTTCTGGTCTGTCTTTACTGTGGCTATTCCTTCTGCGGTTGGGAATTTCATGCATAGAAGCGGAGTCGAGACTATTGCGCCGAGTTGATTTAACGTTGTCCGACCTATTAGAGCATTGTATGCTGAGCTTACGTCAACGAAGATGTAGTCTATTTTGAGTGTTCTTTACTGACTTCCCTTTCCAAAAGTTGTGTGGAGCAGAATGTATCCCATTGGTTGAACTGAGGTATCTCCTAACCCGAACAGACTGTCCGGATATGCTCTAAGTTCCTTTTCTTCCAAGCCGAGTTTGTCGAAGGCGGTTTTGAACAAGATATTGGCAGAGCTCCCCTGGTCTATCAGTGTGCGATGGAGATTTGCGTTTGCCAGTATTATTGTGATGACCATGGGATTGTCATGTCCTGATGTGATGCCGGATGCGTCTTCTTTGGTAAAAGTGATCGCTGGGATGTCGAGTGCTTCCTTCCTTTCTGCGACGTGATATATGCCTTTGAGATGTCTTTTGCAGGATGACTTGGAGATTCCTCCTCCGGCGAATCCGCCGTGTATCACATGGACGTGTCTTTCTGGTGTCCGGGATGATCGCATAGTAGGTCTGATGTCTTCTGCTCTTCTTTTCCTTTGTTCATCTTCGTGGGTGGCCAGGTATCGATCTAACCTTCCTTCTCGTGCGAGCTTTTCTATGATGTTTTTTAAATCAAAACACTCATTGGTGGAGTGTCTGCGGATCCGATGATATTCACAGTATTCAGCCCGGTTTCCTCCTCCTTTTTTGCCTTTGAGTGGTCGAGCTGGTGGTATTTTTTCTATGTTGCAAACTTCTCTGTAGACATCCACAAGAGACACCCGAAGAGGGGTGTAATTGAGGTACTTTTTGATTTTTTCTCCATGTCGATCTTCCTTTTTTCTGGAATCTTTGTCTTTATCCCGAGGGGTGAACCCTGGTTTAGAAGTCTCTCCTAACCGGGAGTTTTCCTCCATGTTGATGTACTTTTCTGCTCGCTCCTGCACCTCGTTCAGAGTTGTGGGATACTTCTTTGATATGGAATGACTGAAAGGCCCTTCTCGCAGACCGTTAATGAGACCCATGATGGCAGCTTCTGTTGGATGGTTTTGTATATCCGTGCATGTTTTGTTGAATCTCTCCATGTAGTTTCGTAGGGTTTCCCGCTCCCCTTGTCTGATTCCTAGTAAGCTCGGAGCATGTTTTACTTTGTCCTTTTGAATGGAGAATCTAGCCAGGAATTTTTTAGCCAAGTCGTCAAAACTTGAGATGGACCTAGGAGGGAGGTTGTCGAACCATCTAATTGCTGTTTTTGTTAAAGTGGTTGGAAATGCTTTGCAACGAACTGCATCTGAGGCATTAGTGAGGTACATTCTGCTTCTAAAGTTGCTGAGATGATGGCTGGGATCCGTTGTGCCGTCGTACAAGGTCATGTCTGGGAGTTTAAAGTCTTTTGGGATTCTTGTTTTCATGATCTTCCTGGTGAATGGATCTTGTTCCTTGCGGGTGCTATCTTTCGGGGTGGGATGGCTGGCTTTAGCCTTGACATCGGCTTCAAGTTTTAGGAGTTTGTTCTCCAGTTCCCGGCATCGACTTATTTCTCTTTGTAGATCCTTTTCGGCCTCTCATTGACGTAGAGCGTCTTCCTCGGGTTGCTTTAACCGACTTTGGAATGCCTCCAGGGCTCCCTCGTTTGGGGAGTTTTTATCATTGACTTGAGGAGTATCCTTTGGTGTTGTGCCCACGTTTTTGTGCAGCGTTCTTTCTTCTAGATCTGAGGTGTGATCATTGTCATGGTCGTCCGCCATGGTAATGGGATGACTTCTAGGTTCCCCGGCAACGGCGCCAATGTTCCGAGGTTTACTTGAAACTAGAGGTCGATCTCGGATGAGATCTTCTGTGCTGGTCGGAGCTGTGGAGTCCGATCTTGATGATGGTGATCGAAGTCGCTGTGTCCGACTCGTTGGACTTGGTGATGATGCTGATCCTTCGTCCCCGGAGGGTGGGGGATACCTGCAAGGGACTCCGATGCTTAAGTTAGCAAGGGTATTAAGCAGGTATTGAGTAGAATCAGAGTATGAGTTATACCTGGGTGCTCCAGTGTATTTATAATGGTGTAGAGTGACCTCTTTGAATGAGATAAGTTAGTTATCTTATCTTATCTTTATCTTATCTTTGACTGGGGTCCTCTAATCTTCCAGGGAACCGCCTTTATCTTTACGGGCTTGGGCCGCCCTTGGATTGGGGACATGTTCCTCTATTTGGGCCCTTTGTTTGGGCCATCCTGTGACTTGGCCGAGCTCTTTGAGAAGAGATTGGGTTGTCCTGACCTGAAGAGGTCGGTCGCTTTGTCTGTAGAACATCCCGGGTCGGATAGCTCGACCCAGGGTATGAACAGTACGTGACTAGCATAATAAATGACATGTAAAAGCTTGTCATGTCTCTGACCAAGGACTGTGCCAATTGCATGATCACTTGCATCATACATTAGCTCAAATGGCAAGTCCCAGTTTACTACAGTAATGATAGGAGCAGTGACAAGCTTGGCTTTCAGAGTTTCGAAGGCATGCTGGCATTCTTGCTTAAAGATGAATGGAACGTCAGTGGCCAAGAGATTACACAGGGGTTTGGCAATTTTTGAAAAATCTTTTATGAACCGCCTGTAAAATCCTGCACGTCCTAGGAAGCTTCTGCTTGCCTTAACACTAGTAGGTGGAGGCAAGTGTTCAATCACTTCCACCTTAGCTTGATCTACCTCTATCCCCTTATTTGAGATCCGATGTCCAAGAACAATGCCTTCAGTTACCATGAAGTGGCATTTCTTCCAATTTAAAGCTAGGTTTGTTTCTTGGCATCTTTTCAGGACCAGGGTCAAATGATCAAGACAGGAGTCAAATGAGTCTCCATAAACAGAGAAGTCATCCATGAATACTTCAAGAAATTTCTCTACCATATCAGAGAAGGTGGATAACATGCATCTCTGAAAGGTGGCAGGCACATTGCACAGGCCAAATGGCATTCGTCTATAGACGAACACGCCAAAGGGACATGTGAATACTGTCTTCCCTTGATCTTGTGGATCCACTGCTATTTGATTGTAAACGGAATATTGGTGCGCGAAATTGTGATCACTACAACTTCACACAACTAACCAGCAAGTGCACTGGGTCGTCCAAGTAATACCTTACGTGAGTAAGGGTCGATCCCACGGAGATTGTTGGTATGAAGCAAGCTATGGTCACCTTGTAAATCTCAGTCAGGCAGACTCAAATGGGTATGGTGATAAACGAATAAAGCATAAAGATAAATGATAGAGATACTTATGTATATCATTGGTGAGAGCTTCAGATAAGCGAATGAAGATGCCTTCCCTTCCGTCTCTCTGCTTTCCTACTGTCTTCATCCAATCCTTCTTACTCCTTTCCATGGCAAGCTCGTGTAGGGTTTCACTGTTGTCAGCAGCTACCTCCCATCCTCGCAGTGAAAGCTAATGCACGCACTCTGTCACAGTACTGCCAATCACCGGTTTGGTTCCCTCCCCTACCGGAATAGAATCCCTCTTTTGCGTCTGTCACTAACGCCCAGTAGGTTACAGGTTTGAAGCACGTCACAGTCATTCAGTCATTGAATCCTACTCAGAATACCACAGACAAGGTTTAGACCTTCCGGATTCTCTTGAATGCCGCCATCAGGTCCTGCCTATACCACGAAGATTCCGATTAAAGAATCGAAGAGATATTCACTAAGCCTCGAATGCTTGTAGAACAAGAATGGTTGTCAGTCACCTTGTTCATAGGTGAGAATGATGATGAGTGTCACGGATCATCACATTCATCAAGTTGAAGAACAAGTGATATCTTAGAACAAGAACAAGCGGAATTGAATGGAAGAACAATAGTAATTGCATTAATACTCGAGGTACAGCAGAGCTCCACACCTTAATCTATGGTGTGTAGAAACTCCACCGTTGAAAATACATAAGAACAAAAGTGATCATTGGTTTCGGCCCCAGAGAGGGAACCAGAAGAACCAAGATCTGATCTAAGAACTAGATGTCCAAAGATGAAAAATACAATAGTGAAAGGTCCTATTTATAAGAAACTAGTAGCCTAAGGTTTACAGAGATGAGTAAATGACATAAAAATCCACTTCCGGGCCCACTTGGTGTGTGCTTGGGCTGAGCAATGAAGCATTTTCGTGTAGAGACTCTCCTTGGAGTTAAACGCCAGCTTTTATGCCAGTTTGGGCGTTTAACGCTGGGAATTCTGAGGGTGACTTTGAACGCCGGTTTGGGCCATCAAATCTTGGGCAAAGTATGGACTATCATATATTGCTGGAAAGCCCAGGATGTCTACTTTCCAACGCCGTTGAGAGCGCGCCAATTGGGCTTCTGTAGCTCCAGAAAATCCACTTCGAGTGCAGGGAGGTCAGAATCCAACAGCATCTGCAGTCCTTTTGAGTCTCTGGATCAGATTTTTGCTCAGATCCCTCAATTTCAGCCAGAAAATACCTGAAATCACAGAAAAACACACAAACTCATAGTAAAGTCCAGAAAAGTGAATTTTAACTAAAAACTAATAAAAATATAATAAAAACTCAACTAAAACTACTAAAAACATACTAAAAACAATGCCAAAAAGCGTACAAATTATCCGCTCATCAAATATCCATCCAGGAAATAATAAAAAGTATGACCTACTAGTCTTTCTAGCATTTGGTCAATGAAAGGTAAAGGGAAGTGATATTTCTTGGTGGCGTCATTGAGTCTTTTGTAGTCAATGCACATGTGCCACCCTGTAACTGCCCTTTCTGGGATCATCTCATTCTTTTCATTGTGAACCACTGTCATTCCTCCCTTCTTAGAAACAACATGGACAGGGCTCACCCAGGGGCTGTCAGAAATGGGATAAATGATCCTAGCCTCCCAGAGCTTAGTGACTTCCTTCTGCACTACTTCCTTCATAGCTGGATTCAATCGCCTCTGTGGTTGTACCATTGGTTTGGCATTGTCCTCCAGTAAGATTTTATGCATGTATCCGGTTGGGCTAATGCCCTTAAGGTCACTTATAGTCCATCCAAGGGCGGTCCTATGTGTTTTAAGCACCTGAATTAGTGCTTATTCTTCCTGTGGCTCTAATGTAGAGCTTATGATTACAGGATAAGTATCTCCCTCTCCCAAAAATGCATATTTCAGGGAGGAAGGTAATGGCTTAAGCTCAAGCTTAGGAGGCTTTTCCTTTTTCTCAGAGGTTTTCAGGGGTTCTTCTAAATCAGGTTGAGTATCATTAAGGATATCATCAAGCCTGTCCATGGAGCTTTCGGCCATGTTGACCTCTTCCACCGGGGAATTAATGAAGTCAATGCTCATGCATTCCTTAGGAATGTCTGGATGCTGCATAGCCTTGACAGCATTCAGTACGAACTTTTCCTCATTGACTCTTAGAGTTACTTTCCCTTGTTCAACATCAATGAAGGTCCATCTTGTAACTAGGAAAGTTCTTCCTAGAATAAGGGATGCACTCTTGTGCCCCTCCATGTCCAATACCACAAAGTCAATGGAAAAGGCAAAAGGTCTAACCCTGACAATCATGTCCTCTATTAGTCCAGATGGTATCTTAATAAACCCATCAGCAAGTTGAAGGCACATGCGGGTTGGTTTGACATCCTCAGTCAAACAGAGATTCTTTAATAAAGAAGCAGGTATTAGGTTGATGCTTGCTCCAAGGTCACATAGAGCTGTCCTTGTACGAGCATCACCTAGAGTGCATGGTATCATAAAACTTCCAAGGTCTTTAAGCTTCTCTGGTAAGCTATTCAGAATGATTGCACTGCATTCTTTAGTGAGGAGGACTGTTTGTGTCTCTCTCCAATCTTTCTTATGACTTAGAATATCCTTCATGAACTTTGCATAAGAAGGTATCTATTCAAGAGCTTTTGCAAAAGGGATCTTTATCTCTAATGTTCTGAGATATTCCGCAAAGCGGGCAAACTGTTTATCCCTTTTTTCTTGACAGAATTTTTGAGGAAATGACATCTTAGCCTTGTATTCATCAACCTTGGTTGATGATGGTAGAATGCCATGTGAGTTGGAAGGGGGGTTACTAGCTTGGTTTGGAGGGTTGTTATCAATGAATGACTGACCTCCCTTGCATGGGCATTCAATGCCGATGCTGCTGCCCCCTTGGGCGTTTGGACGCCCAATCTCTCCACTTTCTTAGCTTTCAACACAAATGAGGTCACCTTCCTGGGCGTTTGAACACCCATCCTCTGCCCTTTTCGGGCGTTCAACGCCAGGAGTAATACCTTTCTAGGCGTCTGAACACCCAGTCTCTGCCCTTTTCTGGCGTTCAACACCAAGAGGGATACCTCTCCGGGTGTTTAAATGCCCAGATAATTTTGTGCAAAGACCTAGTTATCCTCAGTGGGCTTTTCGTTTTTATTATATTGAGGTTGGGTGCTTAAGGTTTTCCTACTCCTCAGTTGGATAGCCTGGCATTCATCTGTTATATGCTTAGATAACTGCTGCCTTGTTTGACTCAACTAGGCTTCTACATTTCTGTTAGAAGCCTGAGTTTCTCGTAGAGCCTCTTGCAGTTCCAGCATTTATTGGGCAAGGGCTTGCAGTTGCTGAGTCAATGGGCCATCCTGCTCTGGAGGGTTAGGTTCAGCAACTACTGCCTTAACCACTCCTTTTATAGAGGTCTCAGGAGATAAGTACAGATGCTGATTAGTGGCAACTGTCTCAATAAGCTCTCGAGCCTCTTCAATGGTCTTTCTCGTGTGCAAGGAGCCAACAGGAGAGTGGTCCAAAGACATTCTAGCCGTGTCTAAAAGCCCATAGTAGAAGATGTCTAACTGTACCCATTCTGAAAATATTTCAGTAGGACATTTTCTTAGCATCCTCTTATACCTCTCCCAAGCATCATAAAGAGATTCACCATCTCCTTGTTTGAAGCCTTGGATGTCTAGTCTCAGCTGGTTCATCTTTCTTGGGAGAAAAGTATTGGTTTAAAAACTTGTCAACTAATTGTTTCCAATTTTTTAAACTAGCTTTAGGCTGTTATCCAACCATCTTTTTGCTTGGTCCTTTACTACAAAAGGAAAAATCAATAATTTGTAGACCTCATGGTCTACTCCCTCACTGTGTACTGTGTCAGCAATCTTTAGAAAATCTGCCAGGAATTCTATATGCTCTTCATGAGGAAGAACAGAATATTGGCAGTTTTACTGCACTAGAACAATAAGTTAAGGGTTTAATTCAAAGCTACTAGCTCTGATTTGAGGTATGCTGATACTTCTTTCATAGAAGTCATTAGTGGGATTTGTATAAGATCCCAGAGTTCTCCTGAGCTCCCCATTCCCACTTGGATTCATGATTAAGAAAGGTAGAAGATGAAGAAGGAAGAGGATAGAAGGAGTAGAAGAAGAGATAGAAGTAGAGAAGATAAACAATAATTAAAATATTTTTTGTTTTTTTTAATTCAAATTGAAGATAAAAAAGAAAGAAATTAAAATTTAATCACAAAATTTTGAAAATAGAAGAGAGAAGAAGAAGAGAATTTTCAAAAATTATAAGAGAGAAAAAGTTAGTTAAGAAGTTTTGAAAAAGAAGAGAGAGAAGAGAAGTGATTGAGGAAAGATTTGAATTTAAAATAAGATAAGAGATAAGATAAAAAAAGGATTTGAAATTAAAATTTGAAATTAGAAAAAAGATAAGATAAGAAATTAAAAGGTTTTGAAAAAGATTTGATTTTAAAATCTAAAAGGAAAAGACAAGATAGAAAAGATAAGTTAGGTAAGATGAGACAAGATAGAAAAGATTTTTGAATATAATGAGGAGAGAGAAAAACACACAAAAGATACAAAACTTAAAATTTTTTGATCCAATGCCCCTAATTTTCGAAAATTTTGGAGAGAAACACTAAGGGGTACCAAACTTAAAAATTTTAAGATCAAAACATAAAACAAAACACAAGAACACTTTGAAGACTAACAAGAACACAAAGAACAAAATTTAAAGACTCAAAGAACACAAGAACATAAAAAAGGAACACCAAACTCAAAATTTTTAGAAAACCAACAAGAAATTTTCGAAAATTCAAAGAAAAATAACAAGAAGACACCAAAATTAAAAGTTGAAACAGGATTTAACCAAAGAAAAATTAATTTTTAAATTTTTTTGAAAGGAAGATACCATAAAATTGAAAATTGCTATAATTAATAAATACTGAAACTCCAAGAAGCAAGAAGTTACCGAGAACATAAACATAAGACTCTAGCCAATAACTCAAATTAACCAAAGAAAAGAAAATAGTTTTAAAAGAATTTTTAAAATTTTTTGAAAATTAGAAAAAAGAAAATAAAATTAAAAGACTCAACAACAACGCAAAGAAAGACTCAAATCATGAACAAAAATTTAATAAAGAAAAGAAAAATATTTTTGAAAATGTTTTAAAATTTTTTGAAAATCAGAGAAGAAGAAAATAAAAATAAAGGATTTAAATAAAATAAAAACAATTAAAAATGATCATGAAATAAAGTGCCTGATCTAGGGAGCAAGACAATCCTTCAATTTGTCCAAACTCAACAATCCCCGGCAACGGCGCCAAAAACTTGGTAGCACGAATTCCCACACCTTCATACTGTTGTACTAGCAAGTGCACTGGGTCATCCAAGTAATACCTGAGTGAGTCAGGGTTGATTCCACGAGGATTGTGGTTTGAAGCAAGTTATGGTTATCCTGCAGGTTTTAGTCAGGCAGATCAGAATGAGTCAAATTTAACGTGTTTTAATATTGTATAAATTACTTTTTATATCAAATATTTGGATGTTAAGCAATAATAAGGAATTAAATAGAATAAAGAAAATGATTAATTAGAACTCAGAAGTTGTGTAAACTGTGAAAAGAGCGATAGGAATATAGTTGAGGATTGGAGTTGCTTTGTCTTTCTGAATTAACTCTGGTATTACTACTTCCTTTGCTTGTGAGTAATTTCTTCAATGGCAGGCTGTATGTGATTGACACTTGTTTGAGAAGCTGCCAATACTCCTCCAGATTTGAACCCCAGGTTTAGTGCGGATCCATTCTGATTGAGCGTGAAGTTCCTGCATGTTATTCTCGTTAATGATCCTACTCAAAAGGCCACAGACAAGGTCGAATCTTTTGGATCACATAATGCTGCTTATATGGATTCTAGCCTCTACCACAGAGACCCAAATCTCTCCGTACTTCGGCTGAACTGGTGTCTCGAGAAGTCCCCAACGAAGTCGTGGATTAGCCGTTTGAGAGACATATATTCAAGCTGGTGGTTTGTCATTGTCCAATGAAAGACGCACTCTGAACCCATGTAGAATGTGATAACTGATGAGCGGATATTTTATACGCTTTTTGGGGATATTTTCCTATTGTTTTTAGTAGGATCTAGCTACTTTTTAGTATATTTTTATTAGCTTTTATGCAAAAAACACATTTCTAGACTTTACTATGAGTTTGTGTGTTTTTCTATGATTTCAGGTATTTTCTGGCTGAAATTGAGGGACCTGAGCAAAAATCTGATTCAGAGGCTGAAAAAGGACTGCAAATGTTGTTGAATTCTGACCTCCCTGCACTCGAAATGGATTTTCTAGAGCCACACAAGCCCAATTAGTGCGCTCGTAATTGCATTGGAAAGTAGACATCCTGGGCTTTCCAGCAATATATAATAGTCCATACTTTGCTCGAGTTGTGATGACGCAAACTAGCGTTTAACGCCAACTTTCCACCCTATTCTTGCGTTAAACGCCAGAAACAGGATACAAGCTGGAGTTAAACGCCCAAACTAGCACAAAAGCTGGAGTTAAATGCTAGGAATAGCCTCTACACGTGAATGCTGGGCGCAGTGACAGTGTGCAAAAGGATCAATGGATCCTATTCCAACATTAGTGAAAACCAACAGATGATTAGCCATGTATATGGACCCTTTTCACTGAGAGGATTGATGACAGGTCATCTTAGCCTAGTTTCACTAGCCTTTTTCTTTTGTTTTCAATTGAATTATGTACTTTCTTGAGCTCTAAGCAAGCCAATTTGGGTAGATTTTCATGCTTCCTTTGATTGAATCAACCATAGATGAATTAATGCAATTTCATGAGGTTTTATGCTATATTTGTTACATATTGTGAAAGAATGAATACCTTATGATTTTGAGCATAGCTTTGATGTGTTTGGTTGACTAATGATAGGTGAAGATAGCTTGGAGAAAGGTTGAAGTAAGAAGGAATGGCTAGAAGCAAAGAGAGGATAATGAAACAAGTGAAATTGAACCAGGAAGCAAAAAGTTGGACTTAAAGTTAGCCCCCAAACTTCAGCACAAACTTTGGGTGAAAAGTTAGCCTCAAAGTTAGACCCCTAACTTGAGGGCTAACGTGAGAAGTGGCAAATTTCTTCCCTGGGCACTCAACGTTTGCGCCAACGTTAGCCCCCTAACTTGGAGGCTAACGTTGGCACATGAATGCTACTCACTAGGCACCCAACGTTTGCGCCAACGTTAGCCCCCTAACTTGGAGGCTAACGTTGGCATGAAAAATATACTCCAGGGCTAGCCAACGTTTGCGCCAACGTTAGCCCCCTAACTTGGAGGCTAACGTTGGCGCCATTTGTGCATGAGGAAGGGCCAACGTTGGCGCTCAAGTTAGACCCCTAACTTTGGCACCAACGTTGGCATCAGTAAATTGGGCTACCTGATATGAAAAGTTTGAGCAGAAGTTAGACCCCTAACGTTGGCTCAAACTTTTACTCCAACTTCTATAAAAATTCAATCCAGTTCAATTGGTTCACTTGGGTTCTTCTTCAAACTCCAAGAGCAATCAACCAAGGCCTCTTTCAACCCAATTCCACCAAGAGCAAAGGCCCAACTCAAGGCTTGAAGATCATTTGAAGAAAGTGTATAAATAGGCTAGAATTCAAGTTATTCGGGGGCTTCTTTTTTTTGAGTTTTCATAGAGTTTTTCTTTCCTGTTAAGCATTGGGAGCTCACTTTTACATTCTAGCATTGTTGTTTTAATTTCTTAGTTTGGGGGAAGGAGAATTCCATTCTCTTCCTCTTAGTTTTATTGCTTTCAATTTCAATTACAATTGTCTTGGATCTTGGGTTGGAGAATTGAAGGAATTCTGTTTCAATCTCACCTTGGATCACTCTGTTTATTTTCATTGCAATTAAATTTCCATTTCGGTTATTTGCTTCTTAATCTAATCTCTTTGCAATTTACAATTTCCTTGCAATTGTTCTTGTTGGATCTAGGAAGGCATTGAGATCTAGACTTGGTTTTCTAGTCTCTTGGGTCCTGAGATCTAAATTCCAACTTTACATTCTGTTTAATGCTTTCCATGCTCATTTACTTTTCTGTTTAATATCCGGTTAGATCTAAATCATTCTCTACTTCTCTGCTTGTTGCAATTCTACTTTTCCTTGTTTAATTTCTGCAAATCCAACTCCCAATTCCCTTTACAATTCAAGCCATTTACATTTCCAGCATTTTAAGATTTTGCAATTTACATTTCTTGCAATCTAAGTTTCTGCCATTTAATTTCTTGTTATCTAAGATTCAGCAATTTATCTCCTGTTCTCTTTAATTTCAATGCAATTTAAATTCTTCAAATCACCAATCAATCAACCAAATCTTGATTCGCTTGACTAATTCAACCACTAAACTAAAATTGCTCAATCCTTCAATCCCTGTGGGATCGACCTCACTCCCGTGAGTTTTTATTACTTTATGCGACCCGTTGCACTTGCCGGTTAGATTTGTGTGTTTTGGGAGAAATTCATTGTCTCCACCAAAATATAACTCATCAAGTTTTTGGCGCCGTTGCCGGGGATTGATTAGATTGACAATGATTAAGTGAGGTGGTGGTCTAGATCAAGCATTTTCTTTATTTTTGTTCTCTGTTTTAGATTGAAACCAAGGTGTTTGAGTTTATGCCTCACTAAGAAATTCTCATCTCTGATATGAGTAATTTCAATTTTCAATGGTGTTGTGTTTTCCAAAGTTCAAATGGAGTTCAACTCATCTTATGATCAAACAAATTTTAGGGGATATTACCCACCATCACCAATCTCTAATGGTGGCTGGGAATATCACCAAGAAAATACAAATTATAAGTACTCCAATCCATGGAGATTTACTTCAGAGACACAAGATGAGCAGGAGAATCATATGGGATACCAACCACCACTACAAAATAATTCATATTATTATCCTCATGGTAGATGGGGGTGTCGCCACAGAATGAAAGAGCATCCACCCTCACGTCCCAGTTCCTCAATTAAAAGTTCTTTATCACTTGATTATGCCTCAACACAAAGTTTCCTCCAAAATCCATACCAATCATCCCATCAATCACACAACTCATTCCACACCCCTCAACACAACTTCACCACAACACATTCACGTCACCAAAATTACTCTCAACCTTCATCTCTTGAATTAACAGATGAGGAATACCTTGAAGGCATTGAATTAACAGATGAGGAATACCTTGAAGGCATTGAAATACAGAAAAAACTAGTGGAATTCTACACAAAATCCCCATCTTGGGAAGAAACCATCCTCGAGCAGATAAATGGGTCCTTAGAGCAAACAAAGAGGAACTTAGAACCATCAAACAGTACGGATGAAGACAAATTTGTGGGTGAGGAAGTGGAAAAGCAAGATGAGGAAGCCTCTGTGTCAAGAGAAATTTCAAAAAAAAATGAGGTAGAGGTGGTTGAACCTGAAACTGCACTTGAGATGACAAGAGAACATGAAGACTCACAACTCTCACAAACTTCCCTAGACCAAAACGCCTCAACACTTGAATCCATGATTGAAAGGTATGAAGAGGAGCATGAAAATGAGGAAGTCATTCCAGAGAATTCACACTCAAGTGAAGCAGAAAATCACATGAAGGAAGGGCTCATGGAACCACCAATACAAGAGGCTCTTAATGAAGAAATCATTCCAATAATCACACAGCAACCATGTCTTGACATCCAAGAAGTGAAGGCAATTGACAAAAGCACCGAGAAGAGGATTGTGACCAAGCTACAAAGGACAACATTCAAAAGAAGGTCAACTGCAAACAATCCTTCCCCTGAACTAGCAAGCAAGCTCAATCAAGCAGTGTACAAAATGAAGCTTGCTGAGAAGATACTAAGAAAGGGGACAACAGCTGAAACTTTCCCCCCTTAAGGTCATTCCTCTTAACCAACTGGAAGAAGAGGAAGAAAGTGAAGAACAACATGTCAAGCTAGTGACAATAAAGAAGCGCTTGTTGGGAGGCAACCCAACCTGAGGTAATTTTTTTTTTCTTCATAGCTAATTTAATAAAAGAGTTGAGTAGATTTCTCTGTATTGCAAAGAGCTAAGTTTGGTGTTGCACACCAAAATAGTTAAGGGGTGAATGTTGGATGCTAAGTTTGGTGTTCCACCAAAAAAAATTTCATTAAGAACACATTGCACCCTCAGCATGATCAGTATCAACTCCAAACCATCAGAGAAACTGCTTAACAATTGTCATGTTTCTAGTTTTTGGTTGTTTTCTGGTTCATAGTTTGTTTCTTAGTTCATAGTTTATTTCCTTAATAAAAGTACTTGATGTTTCATGCATGTATTTATTTTGCTACATATAGAAGTAGGCAAGAAACTAAGTTTGGTGTTCCCACACCAACTTAGGTTCACAAAATCACAAGCATACATGCATGCTAACTGCCTCTCAAGTGCTTGGGGAACAAGCAACTTTCAATATCTTTTGTAGGAAGTCATTCAATCTCTTGGAGGAAAAAGTACATCATCATGGACAGAGGAAGGATATAGAAGCCAACAATGATGATGACACAGAGGAAACAAATAGACTCCAAGAGGTTGTATTGTTCTCTGACTAATTCTAGTTCAAGTATGTTAATTGAAAGTGCAAATGTCCCCTGTTAATTAGTGTCTTCTTAGATTCATTTACTGTCTGCGAGTTTGTTTGGTTTCATGCTATTATGGTTTACTAGTCTAAGTGCTTGATTCACTTTCATCTTACTTGAATTATATGCTTTGTTCCTCATGCTTGAATAAAAGAAAAATAACTGTGAAATAGAGAAAGAGTAAAAGTCTAGCATGATATGAGACAAAATGAGGTTATGTGGTGGTATGTGCTGGTTCATTAGTTGATTTATGAATAAGGCTGAATGTTAGCATGACTTTGTGATATGAACTTGAGTTACATTTCATGAGACTTGACAAAAGAAAAAGGTCCAAAATAAAAGAAAGAAAATGCAAGAAAAAGAAGCAAAAAGAAATAAACACGGCTGGGCATCAATAGCTTGAGATTTGGATATATGCCTGTGATGCTTTTCGTACAAAGATAAGCTTGGATAACTAGGTTCTAAGGGGTGCTTCATCACCCGGCAACTTGGGTTAACTAACCCGGGATTGCCAACCGAAAGTCCACCATCAAGAGCTACTTTGAGACAAAGCATTTAGTAACCCAAAGAGGTGCTGGGCATCAATTTCCAAAGAACTAACAGAGATGAACAAAACAAGCTAAATGCCTGTGATGTGTGTGTGCTAAGGAGAGGCTTGAGCAAGTAAGTCCATAGGGGTGTTTCAACACCTAGCATCTTGAACCAACTGGGGCGGGAATGCTGGCTGAAAGCTTACTTTAAAAAGTTGCCTTACCACATAGCATTAAGCCTCAGCCAAGAAAAGAACAAGAAAAGCTAAGGACCAAGCTAATAACAAGTCTTATTTTTTTTTGTAATTCAAGTAAGGATCCAAAGGAATGTTGATGTCTCAGCCCCAGAATAAAAATCCCTAAGATACCATGCATAAAAACTCCATTTACCAGTATTCAATGTCTTCCAATAAAAGGCTTATACACTTCTCTGCTTCTAGTAATTTTTCTTATGTTTTACTGCTTGCTTGGGGACAAGCAAGATTTAAGTTTGGTGTTGTGATGACAGGTCATCTTAGCCTAGTTTCACTAGCCTTTTTCTTTTGTTTTCAATTGAATTATGTACTTTCTTGAGCTCTAAGCAAGCCAATTTGGGTAGAGTTTCATGCTTCCTTTGATTGAATCAACCATAGATGAATTAATGCAATTTCATGAGGTTTTATGCTATATTTGTTACATATTGTGAAAGAATGAATACCTTATGATTTTGAGCATAGCTTTGATGTGTTTGGTTGACTAATGATAGGTGAAGATAGCTTGGAAAAAGGTTGAAGTAAGAAGGAATGGCTAGAAGCAAAGAGAGGATAATGAAACAAGTGAAATTGAACCAGGAAGCAAAAAGTTGGACTTAAAGTTAGCCCCCAAACTTCAGCACAAACTTTGGGTGAAAAGTTAGCCTCAAAGTTAGACCCCTAACTTGAGGGCTAACGTGAGAAGTGGCAAATTTCTTCCCTGGGCACTCAACGTTTGCGCCAACGTTAGCCCCCTAACTTGGAGGCTAACGTTGGCACATGAATGCTACTCACTAGGCACCCAACGTTTGCGCCAACGTTAGCCCCCTAACTTGGAGGCTAACGTTGGCATGAAAAATATACTCCAGGGCTAGCCAACGTTTGCGCCAACGTTAGCCCCCTAACTTGGAGGCTAACGTTGGCGCCATTTGTGCATGAGGAAGGGCCAACGTTGGCGCTCAAGTTAGACCCCTAACTTTGGCACCAACGTTGGCATCAGTAAATTGGGCTACCTGATATGAAAAGTTTGAGCAGAAGTTAGACCCCTAACGTTGGCTCAAACTTTTACTCCAACTTCTATAAAAATTCAATCCGGTTCAATTAGTTCACTTGGGTTCTTCTTCAAACTCCAAGAGCAATCAACCAAGGCCTCTTTCAACCCAATTCCACCAAGAGCAAAAGCCCAACTCAAGGCTTGAAGATCATTTGAAGAAAGTGTATAAATAGGCTAGAATTCAAGTTATTCGGGGGCTTCTTTTTTTTGAGTTTTCATAGAGTTTTTCTTTCCTGTTAAGCATTGGGAGCTCACTTTTACATTCTAGCATTGTTGTTTTAATTTCTTAGTTTGGGGGAAGGAGAATTCCATTCTCTTCCTCTTAGTTTTATTGCTTTCAATTTCAATTACAATTGTCTTGGATCTTGGGTTGGAGAATTGAAGGAATTCTGTTTCAATCTCACCTTGGATCTCTCTGTTTATTTTCACTGCAATTAAATTTCCATTTCGGTTATTTGCTTCTTCATCTAATCTCTTTGCAATTTACAATTTCCTTGCAATTGTTCTTGTTGGATCTAGGAAGGCATTGAGATCTAGACTTGGTTTTCTAGTCTCTTGGGTCCTGAGATCTAAATTCCAACTTTACATTCTGTTTAATGCTTTCCATGCTCATTTACTTTTCTGTTTAAGATCTGGTTAGATCTAAATCATTCTCTACTTCTCTGCTTGTTGCAATTCTACTTTTCCTTGTTTAATTTCTGCAAATCCAACTCCCAATTCCCTTTACAATTCAAGCCATTTACATTTCCAGCATTTTAAGATTTTGCAATTTACATTTCTTGCAATCTAAGTTTCTGCCATTTAATTTCTTGTTATCTAAGATTCAGCAATTTATCTCCTGTTCTCTTTAATTTCAATGCAATTTAAATTCTGCAAATCACCAATCAATCAACCAAATCTTGATTCGCTTGACTAATTCAACCACTAAACTAAAATTGCTCAATCCTTCAATCCCTGTGGGATCGACCTCACTCCCGTGAGTTTTTATTACTTGATGCGACCCGGTGCACTTGCCGGTTAGATTTGTGTGTTTTGGGAGAAATTCATTGTCTCCACCAAAATATAACTCATCAAGGATGGCTGGTAGCCATTGACAACGGTGATCCACCAACATACAGCTTGCCATGGAAGGAGACCTGCGTGCGTGAAGAAGAAGAAAGTAGGAAAGTATAAATTTAGAAGACAAAGCATCTCCAAAACCTCAACCTGTTCTCCATTACTGCATAACAAGTATCATTTAATTCATGCTCTTTTACTTTTTGCAATTAAAACTAAGAACCACTATTGATATCCTGACTAAGAATAATAAGATAACCATAGCTTGCTTCAAGCCGGCAATCTCCGTGGGATCGACCCTTACTCACGTAAGGTATTACTTGGACGACCCAGTGCACTTGCTGGTTAGTTGTGCGGAATTGCAAAAGTTGTGATTGTAATTTTTGTGCACCAAGTTTTTGGCGCCGTTGCCGTGGACTATTCGAGTTTGAATAACTGACGGTTTATTTTGTTGCTTAAATTAGGAAAAATTGTCTTTTGTTAGTTTAGAGTCTCTTTATTTTCTTTTCAAAAATTTTCAAAAATCTTATTTTTCCTAGTTAATTTTCTATTTTTACTTGAGTCTAGTTTCATGTTTTAAGTTTGGTGTCAATTGCATGTCCTTATTTGTTCTTCATATTTTCGAATTTGTGTCCATTGTTCTTTCTTGATCTTCGAGTTGTTCTTGCTTATTTTTTGTTTGATCTTTAGTTTTTCTTATTTTGTGTCTTTCCCTGTTTTTCTTGTGATTTTTGAAAAGTTCAAAAAGATTTTTCAAGAAAATACTTTTTCTTTCATAACTCAGTTGGTTAGGGCATTGGCTTATGTTTGTGGTATCTTCTTTTCAAAAATAATTTTTCTTCGATTAAATCGTGTCAAATTTTAAGTTTGGTGTTCTCTTGTTAATTTTTCTTTAGTTTTCAAAAATTTTATTTTGGTTTTCTAAAAATTTTAAGTTTGGTGTTCTTTCTTTTTGTTCTTGTTGTTCTTGTGAGTCTTCAAAGTGTTCTTGATCTTCTTTGTGTTTTGATCTTAAAATTTTTAAGTTTGGTATTCCTTGGTGTTTTCCCTCCAAAATTTTCGAAAACAAGGAGCATTAGATCTAAAAATTTTAAGTCTTATATTTTTTGTGTGTTTTTTTCTTTCATAATAAAATTAAAAAAATCAAAAAAATATCTTTTCCTTTAATTGCTCATAATTTTCGAATTCATTAGGTTGATTTGGTCAAAATTTTTAAAATCATATCTTTTTCAAAAACTCCTAACCACTTCCTCTCTCCTCATTCTTTTTCGAAAATCCTCATAAAATATTTTCAAATTCTTTTATTTTATTTTATTATTTTAATATCCATTTTATTATATAATAAAATAAATAAAATAAATCCACATCATCTCCCTTTTTCCATCATGGACCTAAGTGGAAATGAACAGTCCAGAAGGACTCTGGGGTCATATGCTAACCCCACTACTGCTTCATATGGGAATAGTATCTGTATACCTCCCATAAGAGCTAACACTTTTGAGCTAAATCCTCAGCTCGTTATCATGGTGCAGCAAAATTGTCAGTATTCCGGTCTTCCACAGGAAGAACCTACTGAGTTTCTGGCACAGTTCTTACAAATTGCTAACACAGTACGTGATAAGGAAGTGGATCAGGATGTCTACAGATTATTACTGTTTCCATTTGCTGTAAAAGACCAAGCTAAGAGGTGGTTAAATAACCAACCTAAAGCCAACATAAAAACATGGAAACAGTTGTCAGACAAATTCTTGAATCAATATTTCCCTCCAAAGAGGATGACACAGTTAAGGCTGGACATCCAAGTCTTTAAACAAGAGAATAATGAATATCTTTATGAAGCCTGGGAAAGGTACAGAGAGATGCTAAGGAAATACCCCTCTGAAATATTTTCAGAGTGGGTGCAGTTAGACATCTTCTACTACGGGCTTATAGAAAAAGCTCAGATATCTCTAGACCACTCAGCTGGTGGATCTATACACATGAGAAAGACAATTGAAAAGGCTCAAGAGCTTATAGATATGATTGCTAGAAATCAGCATCTGTACTTAAATAGTGAGTCCTCCATGAAAGAAGAAGCTAAGGCAGCATCAACTGACTTTAGTCCTCAGGAACAAGCTGCTGAACTCAATCAGCAACTATCTTCTATAACAAAATAGTTAGCAGAATTTAAGGAGATGCTACATGAAACCAAAAATGCTAATAAGGCTATGAAATCACAATTGAATCTGACAAAACAATAGTTATCAAAACAGATAACAGAAGAGTGCCAAGCAGTTCAATTAAGAAGTGGAAAAATGTTAAATACCTCAAGTCAAGGCAGCAGAAAACCAAGAAAAGAACAACCGACAGAGGATGAGCAAACTGCCACCCAAAATCCTTCTGAGGGCAGAAAGAGCCCAGAGAAGAATGATTCTGGCATTCAAACGCCAGAAAAGGGTGAAAAACTGGCGTTAAATGCCCAGTGGATGCCCAGTTCTGGCATTCAAACGCCAGAAAAGGGTGAAAAGTTGGCGTTGAACGCCCAACCCATATCCAGTTATGGCGTTTAAATGCCAGAAAATGGTAGGAATCTGGCGTTAAATGCCCATTCCTCCTCCTATCCTGGCGTTCAAATACCAATGAGGGATCAGACACTTACAAGTGCTGATAATAACTCCCTCAAGAAGGCTTCTCAACCTGCCTCTATAGGAAATAAACCTGCAGCAACCATGGTTGAATAATGCAAAGCTAAAATGCCTTATCCTCAGAAACTCCGCCAAGCGAAACAGGATAAACAATTTGCCTGCTTTGTAGACTATCTCAAGACTCTTGAAATCAAGATTCTGTTTGCAGAGGCACTTGAGCAAATACCCTCTTATGCTAAGTTCATGAAAGAAATCTTAAGTCATAAGACGGATTGGAGAGAAACTGAAGAATGCAGTGCAGTGATGCATGAAACTTGTCTCTCAACAAATTTTCCTTCGGCAAGTATACCGAATTGTCGTCAAGTAAAACTCATAATAGAGTGAGGCCGAATCCCACAAGGATTGATTGGTCAAGCAACTTTAGTTAGAAGAATATGCTAGTTGAGCTAAACAGAAATTAGATTGAGAACTTGCAGAAATTTAAATGACTGGAAAGTAAATAACAAAAATTAAAGTGCAGAATCTTAAATGGGAATTTGGGGTAATGAACATGAAAATAAATGGCAGAAAGTAAAGAGAATGGGTAAGATCAGAAATGGGGTAATCATTGGGTTCAGGAGATGTTGCATTCTCCGGATCAAGTTCATTCTTATCTCTTCCTCAATCAATGCATTCATTGATCTCCTTGGCAATCTTAAGCGATTGGATCCCAATTCCTTGGCAATCTAATCTCTCTAAGCTTGAACAATTGCCCAATTCTTTGATTTAATTGCTCATGGGAAGAGATGAAGTGTGGTCACTGATTATACCACATGCATTTCCAAATCAAAGTGTTGGGAGGATTACATGTCACTATATCCGCCCAAACCCCAATTTGGTCCAACATGAGAAAGCATTTCTAGCATGATCTCCTCATCCCTATTCCAAGGCTCAAAGGAGATCCAATTATGGAGAGTTTCTTTTCCAAGACAACTAACCAATTGAATTAAGATCGAAAGCTTTCTAGTAAGATCAAGTGAAAAGAAAGAAAAAGAAGAATGAAAACTATAATTGATCCATCAAATTATAACAGAGCTCCCTAACCCAATGAAAGGGGTTTAGTTGTTCATAGCTCTAGAAATGAAAAATGGCAGAAAAGAAGAATCTATGCTAAAAGTGCAGAAAAGTAAATCTATAGAGAGTAGTTCCCAAAAGTGCCAAGCTTCTCTATAGTTCAAAACTACTCCTATATATACTACTCCTCTTGATCTTCTAGTGAGTTCTTCAAGTCTTGGATGTGGGCTCTGCATCTTGAGTTGAAGCAGTTCTCATCTTTAGTGGGCCCAGCTTGCAGAGAAATATGAATTAGGCTTGGGTATTTAGTGAGATTAACGTTGAGTGCCATTGTGGGTTCGAAAACGTTAGTGGCATTCACTTTTTCCACTAACATTCCACCCTTATGTACCCACGTTAACTCCAACGTTAGTGGTCTTAACATGACCACTAACGTTGCCTTCTCAATTTTTGGCCAACGTTATTGGGACTCACTTTTCCCAATAACGTTGGCTTATACCCCGTCACGAACGTTATTGGGAATCACTTTTCCCATTAACGTTGCTTGGTGCCTTTTGTTCCTACGTTAGAGTTCACGTTAGTGTAGCTAACGTGACTCTTAACGTGGGTGTGTCTCACCTGCGAGAGCGTTAGTGACACTCACCTTTGTCACTAATGCTCCAAATGCCCAAATTCTCTACGTTAGAACTCACGTTAACTAAGTTAACGTGGCTCTTAACGTAGTAGTGATGCCATCTTCCAACGTTAGTGACAAAAGTAAGTGTCACTAATGTTGGCTCTTTGATCTCAACTCCACGTTAACTTTCACGTTAATGGTCTTAACGTGAAAGTTAACGTAGGCAATGTTAGTTGGTCCAACATTAGTGACAAAAGTGAGTGTCACTAACGTTGGCTTTTGTTTTCCTCTTCCACGTTAGAGTTCACATTAACTAAGTTAACGTGACTCTTAACGTAGATCATTGCCAAGTTCTCCAACGTTAGTGGTGTTCACTTTTACCACTAACGTTGGAGGAAAACGTTATTGGTGTTCACATTTTCTCTTAATGTTAGAGTTCCCTTTTGCTTCTACGTTAACTACCACGTTAACTTAGTTAACATGGCAAGTAACGTGAGCTATGGATGGCTTCGCAGGCATTATTGGTGATCACTTTTCTCATTAACATTGTAAGCTTTTTACCATTCCACGTTAGTGTTCACGTTAACTAGGTTAACGTGAATACTAACGTGGTTCTTCCTTGCTTTCTTTGCCCTGAAATCAAGCAATCAAAGTGCATAAAAGCTCTAGCCAAAGTCATGAGATTATGCATCATCAATTTATCATGAAATTCTAGCAAAATTCTCATGAAATCATGCAAAGTTCACACTAGTTGCTTGAATCAAGGTGTGAGTGTATTTTCATCCAAAACTTGTCTTATTCACTAAGAAAATGCATGAAACTACCCTAAAATAGTAAAGAAAAGGTCAGTGAAACTGGCCTAGATGCCCTGGCATCACAACACCAAACTTAAAGCATGCTTGTCCCTAAGCAAGTACTGAAGCATAAGAAGAATGAAATGAAAGAGCAAGAAGATAAAATAGAAGTATAATTCCTGGTTTATTGGGTTTCATGCATAGCAACTTAGGTTCCTCCCCTTTAGGTTTTAAGCCTTTATCAACTCCTTGGTCACTTTCTTGATTGCATCCTTTGAGACTTCTTTCTTATTGATCCTTCCTTCTTTTTTTCAAAGTTTATTTTTCTTTTTGCTAAGTGCTTTGTAAGAGGGCGACTCTTTATGATAAGCTTTCAGCCAACACTCCCAAACCAGTTGGTTTAAGGTGCTAGGTGTTAAGACACCCCTAAGGTCTTACTTCCTCAAGTCTCTTTCCCTCATACATACACACCACAGGCACATGGTTTGTTATTTTTCCTTTCTTGAGACCTTGGTGTCCAGCACCTCTTTGGGTTACTAAGTGTTCTGTAGTAAAGGTTACTCTTGATAGTGGACTTTCAGCTGATAATCCCAGATTAGTTAATCCAAGTTACCAAGTGATAAGGCACCCCTAAGAGCTTATTCATCCAAGTATATCCCTTGTACATAAACACCACAGACACATGCCTCAATTTTGAAACCCTTGGTGCCTAGCATTGTTTCTTATTGTGTTTCTTTCTTTTTCACTTTTATTGCTCTTCCTCTTTTCTTATTGGGATCTTATTGTTTAGTTAGTCTCAAAGGGTGTGTCTCAAACATAAGACTCAGGATAGATAGTTTCTTTCTTTCCTTATTTTTGGTGAACCAACTTAGCTTACTAATCATCCTACCACAAACATTCAGAATGCACTTCATAAAAAAATCCACTCTTGTTCTTTTCATAACATTTTCTTTTTGATTAACTTAAAGAGACAAGCATACAAGTAAGAAAGATGAAAGTGAACACTCAAGACATTAAGCTAGCACATTTAACCTAAGCAAAGAAATTTAAATGCAGAATTGAAAGTCCTAAACTACTCATGGAAGCATGTTCTATTTCATACATGATTTTCCTTATTTAAAGCTTTGAAAAAGGTAAACTAAGAAGGAACTTGACCTCCTTTCACTTGTTGGCATGCTCATGTTCTTCTGCTTCCTTGCCCTCTTTAAGTTTACTTTGTCCGCTTGTGCTTCCTCTCATTCGATTCATTCTGGCTATCTTCCAATCCTCCAGTGCCTTCCTTACTGATTCATGACTTTGTTCTACCCTTTTGCGCTCTACTCGTGCTAACTCATCCTTTACATCTTCATATTTTGTTATCCCAGGATGCAAAACAGGTAGTTGTCCGACTAAGTACCCAAGCCTGGCTTAGGTATTCACATGATACCCAGTCTCACTCATGTAGACACCTTTCGAAAATGCTCTGTATTCATCGAAAAGATCTGCTTGTTCTCTCTATTTTCGATGCATCTCACGGATGTGTGCACCTTGATGTGCTTGGATGTTGGTTAGCCTTTGGATGGCTTCTTGTTATTGATCTTGCTTCTGATTCAGGTTATGGAATGATTCACTCCATTGTCTCCCTTGTTCTATTTGTTGGTCCATCAATTGTTTTTGCCATTCCTCTTGCTGATTCATCCATCTTGAGAGTGATCCTTCTTGGCGGTCTATTAATTGCATTTGAAACTCCCTTTGTGCCCCCTTGATTTTCCATGCATTGCCTAGATAAGGTATCAATAGCCTCTTACAATTGGTGTATGCTTAAGGTGGCTGGGGGTTGCTCCTATAGATGTGGATGTTGTTCTTCTTCAGCTTGATGGGCTGGCCTCTTTCGTACCCTTTGTGGGGGTAGTGGAGCTGCAGCAGCATGCATCCGACGATAAGTGATTGGAATACCAACCTTTATCCACTCGGGGTTTTCATCCTCAAATATCACCCTAGCTAGTTTGCACAGACGAAAAATAGTGCTGGGGTAACCCAACTTTCCTCCAGAATCGCTCTTCTCAGCAAGCTTCCGAATGCCTTGGGCTATGAGTTCATGAGCCTTGATCTCTCCTCCCTTCATTAGACATTGCACCATCGTTGCTCTCTTGAGGTTTACCTCTGAGTTATTTCCGGCTAGGAGGATGGATCTCCTTACAATTTCGAACCAACCTTTAGCCTCAGGGAGGAGATCTCCTCTTTTTATAAATTTGGGCTTCCTCTTGGGGCCTCTTTCCCAATCTGCTTCTTGCACATATATATCCTGTATAATCTGGTCATAATTGGGGTTTTTGTCCATTCTCGAGTGATAGCTCTCCTCTTCAAAGGGTATGCTTCTCAATTTCAGCACTCTTATGATAGTCATGGGACTAAAATCCACCATGACCTCTCTCACAAAACTTGTGTATGATTCATCCGCCTTGTCTTGTCTAACTGCATTTGCATAGAACTCTCTTACTAGAGTTGCATTCACCCTTGTGATCGGATCGGTGAGGAGCTCCCATCGGCGTTGTTCCACCTTCTTTGTGATTTCTGGACACTCGGCTTTTGTGACTTGAAAGCCTAGTTCATAAATGATTTCTTTCTCAGTCATCCACCCATACTGGAGTGCATGATGAAAAGTTCTAAATCGCCCTTCATCAAAAGGATGATGCTCTATGGGTTCCTTCCTTTTTTGTCTCTTGGAGCTTGATGATGCCATGCAAGATTGTTGATGTGTTGGCTATTCTCAAGATGGCTAGGAGGTGTATGTGAAGCCTTTGCTGGAGGATATGCCCGAAAGAAGGGAGTGGGAAGGGTGAGAATTTGAAGTGTGTATGGAAAAGTTGTGTGAAGAGGTTTATATAGAAAGATGGTAATTGATTGAAGGGTGTGGATTGATGGTGTTGTTTGATAGTGGACGGTTGGGGTTTTAGGATTGAATGAGCACAAGGATCACCTCTTTTATGGGGGTCTTGGTTCGGTCTTCAAAATTTTCCACTCCCAATGTTGCATGGCAATACTTCCAAGGACATTCCCCATGAAGACAAGTGTGAAATTCCCTTGGTGTAGTGACCGAATCTCCCTTCCTCAATTGTCCTATCAAGTACCATCAATGTCCTTTTTAATTCCCTATACACGAAGAAAAAGTGCAATCGGTTATTTGAAATTTTTGGTGGGAAAAAGTGTGAACTAAAAAAAATTTCTTTTTCTTTTGTTTTTACATGACTAAATGGTTTCTATGAATGCAGATCAATCAACCATTAAGCTTCCCATGCATGCACGTTGGTACACCAAACTTGTTTGTGATCACATGGTGCAACAAGTTTGGGGAATAAATTCTCCTCACAAGGCGTGTCCAAACCTCACTTGGTGTGCTTTGAACACCAAACTTATCATGTACTATACGTTGCATGTAGAGGGGCTTTATATTAGTTGTCAAAATTGATTTAAAATTCCATAGAAATTGCCTTATTACTATTATTAGAAATTTAAAAGGGTATAGAACATGGGTTGCCTCCCATGGAGCACTTCTTTAGCGTCATTAGCTTGACGTTTGGTCCTTGTCATGGTGGTTGATAGTGCTTGAAGTCTTCTCCTCTTGCAGTGAACCTATGTCCATTGGCTTTGTTGACAAGCTCCACATGCTCTAAGGACAAGATTTTGTTGATGGTGTACACTTGAGGTAGCTGAGATGGGATGGTGGGAAGATGAGGTGGGATGGTTGGATAGTGAGCAGAGATCACTTCATCTCCTGGGGAGAAATCTTCTGTAGGGATCTTCTTGTTTCTCCATCTTCTGGGTACTTTCCTCCTTGTTCCCATTGATGCTGTCTTGCTTTCTATAGATTCTTTCCCTAAGGACTCTTTGTTGCTAGCTTTGCATGACTCTGGTTTGCTCAGCTTCCCTTGAGTTATCTTTGAATGAGGTTCTTCTTGAATACATGGCTTCCCAACCAATGGGGTTTCCAATTGTGTTGTTTGTGCTTCCTTGCTTGTTTCTTGCATCAGTGCTTCATTCTGCTCTTCTCTTGATTCTTTGTTTTCTTGATTTGCTTCTTGTGAGAGGTTGAAAATATTGAAAGTGAGCTGCTCATCATGTATTCTCAGTACTAGCTCTCCTCGCTTTACATCTATGAGTGCTTTGGCTATGGCTAGGAATGGTCTTCCCAGAATGATGGGGTAAATAGGATTCTCATCCATTTCCAGAACAACAAAATCTATGAGAAGATAGTAGCTCCCAACCTTCACCAGCACATTTTCAACCACTCCTATTGCTTGTTTTTGAGTTTTGTCAGCCAATCTGATAATTACATCAGTAGGAGTTAGTTCATTGGTTTAGAGCTTCTTCATAAGGGAGAGAGGCATTAAGATGATGCTTGCTCCCAAGTCACAAAGCCCTTTGTTAATCATTGTTTCTCCTATGGCACAAGAAATGTGGAAACTCCCTGGATCCTCCTTCTTTGTGGGTGGCCCTGGTTGAATGAGAGCACTGCAATCCCTGTTCATCTTTATTGTTTGTCCGCCCTTCAATGGACATTTTCTGGCTAGTAGCTCCTTTATATACTTGATGTAGAAAGGCATTTGCTGGAGGGCTTTAATGAATGGTATATTTACATCAAGAGATGAAAACATATCAATGAACCTTGAATACATTCTCCCTGCTACACCACCTTTAAGCCTGTGGGAAAAAGGTGCATATGGGTTCAATACCTCCTTCTTCTTTAGCTCTTCCTTGGATGTAGGTTGAGTTGTATAGCTTCCTTCCTCCTGGCTTTCCTTTTGATTATTTTGGAGGTGTTCTACTCCATTCATACTCCCCTCATCACTTGTGGTTATCATTTTGCATTCTTCCCATCTCACTTTCTTTGTTTCTCTTCTTGGATTCTTCTCTGTATCACTGGGGAATCCATCAGTGGGTTTGGGAATTTGTTGAGATAGATACCCTACTTGGGACTCCAATCTCTTGATGTTTTCTCCTTGGTTCTTGATATTGGCTCGCACTTCTTCCTTAAATACTTTGTTGTCTTTGACTTCTCTGCATAAGTTTTCAAGTAGAGCCTCAATCTTTGAGAGCCTATCATCTATTAATGATGGTGGGTTGAGATTAGGTGGTTGAGAAGATTGGTTAGATGGATGTTGGTAAGATCTCTGTGAGGTGTGTTGATGAGTTGCATTGTTGTTGGAGTTGAGGTTGTGGCGTCTCTGATTTTGCCCTTGGTCTTGTTGGTTTCCCCATCCAAAGTTAGGGTGATTTCTCCATCCAGAGTTGTAAGTTTTGGAGTATGGATCATGGACTTGTCTAGGTGAGTTTCCAACATAGTTGGCTTGCTCCTAGTCACCTTCTTCTCCTATGTTTACTCCTTCTTGAGCTGACGATGAGGTGATGACTGCTGCAACTTGGTTCTCCTCCACCTTCTTGGTAAGATCTACTAGCTGCTTGGTGATCATCTTATTTTGAGCTAACAATGCATCCATGTGGTTCAGCTCCATTACTCCTCTAGTGTTACTTCTTTCGGAGGCATAGAAGTTGTCATTTTCAGCAACTGTTTCAATGACATCTATGGCTTCTTCAATGGTTTTCTTCTTGTTTAGAGAGCCTCCTGATGAATGATCCACATCCTTCTTTAACTCATAGGAAAGACCTTCATAGAAGATGTGAAGTTGAACCCATTCATTGAACATCTCTGGTGGGCATCTTCTTGTTAGGTCTTTGAACCTCTCCCATGCTTCATAAAGAGTCTCACCATCTTGTTGCCTGAAAATTTGCACCTCAGCTCTCAGCCTGTTGATCCTTTGAGGAGGGTAAAATCTTGTCAAAAACTTGTTCACCACATCTTCCCAATTTGTTAAGCTATCCTTTAGGAAGGATTCAAGCCATTTGGATGCCTTGTCCCTGAGTGAAAAGGGGAACAAGAGCAACCTATAGACATCTGGATGGACTCCATTGGACGTCACAGTGTCACAAATTCTCAGGAAGGTGGTTAGATGTTGATTAGGGTCTTCTTGAGCACTTCCTCCGAATGAACAATTGTTCTGAACAAGAGTGATGAGCTGGGGTTTTAGTTCGAAATTGTTCGCATGTATAGTGGGCTTCTGAATGCTACTTCCACAGTTTCCTAGATTAGGATTGATATAGGAGCCTAGAACTCTCCTTTCTTGCCCAGCACGGTTTGCATGGCCTTCTCTAGCATGGTTGTGAGCTTCTTTTTCATGATTGTTCTCCAAATTCTCTTCTATGTTAGGTTCAAAGTACTCTTCCTCTTCTTCCTCAGCACCAATAATTCTTTTCCCTCTTGCTTCTCTTCTTAGTCTCCAAAGGGTCCTTTCAGGTTCTGAATCGAAGGATGTTGAAACTCCTTCTCTTCTCCCTATCATACAACAGATAGATTGCCCAACAGGAGATAAAATGAGGAAACTATTCTTGTTAGAGTAATTGTTAGTGTGAGTAATGCAATTTATCAAACAGTTAGTGGGTTAGTGAGCAGAATTGTAATTATCAAAGAAAGAAAGAACGAAAAATAAAGAAGGTGAAGGGAGTGAGGAAGAAATTAAAACAAACTAAAAGAAATTGACTGAATCAAATAAACAAAAAGAAAAATGCTCAATCTAGTGATCTTCAAACTTAATTATTGTTGATTCAAAATCAATCCTCGGCAACGGCGCCATAAACTTGATGCATGAAAACTTGTCTCTCAATAAATTTTCCTTCGGCAAGTATACCGAATTGTCGTTAAGTAAAACTCATAATAGAGTGAGGTCGAATCCTACAAGGATTGATTGGTCAAGCAACTTTAGTTAGAAGAATATGCTAGTTGAGCTAAACAGAAATTAGATTGAGAACTTGCAGAAATTTAAATGACTAGAAAGTAAATAACAGAAATTAAAGTGCAGAATCTTAAATGGGGATTTGGGGTAATGAACATGAAAATAAATGGCAGAAAGTAAAGAGAATGGGTAAGATCAGAAATGGGGTAATCATTGGGTTCAGGAGATGTTTCATTCTCGGGATCAGGTTCATTCTCATCTCTTCCTCAATCAATGCATTCATTGATCTCCTTGGCAATCTTAAGTGATTGGATCCTAATTCCTTGGCAATTCAATCTCTCTAAGCTTGAACAATTGTCCAATTCCTTGATTTAATTGCTCATGGGAAGAGATAAAGTGTGGCCACTGATTATACCACATGCATTTCCAAATCAAAGTGTTGGGAGGGTTACATGTTACTATATCCGCCCAAACCCCAATTTGGTCCAACATGAGAAAGCATTTCTAGCATGATCTCATCATCCCTTTTCCAATGCTCAAAGGAGATCAAATTATGGAGAGTTTCTTTTCCAAGACAACTAACCAATTGAATTAAGATCGAAAGCTTTCTAGTAAGATCAAGAGAAAAGAAAGAAGAAGAAAAATGAAAACTATAATTGATCCATTAAATTACAACAGAGATCCCTAACCCAATGAAAGGGGTTTAGTTGTTCATAGCTCTAGAAATGAAAAATGGCAGAAAAGAAAAATCCATGCTAAAAGTGCAGAAAAGTAAATCTATAGAGAGTAGTTCCCAAAAGTGCCAAGCTTCTCTATAGTTCAAAACTACTGATGTGGGCTCTGGATCTTGAGTTGAAGCAGTTCTCATCTTTAGTGGGCCCAGCTTGCAGAGAAATATGAATTAGGCTTGGGTATTTAGTGAGATTAACGTTGAGTGCCATTGTGGGTTCGAGAACGTTAGTGGCATTCACTTTTTCCACTAACGTTCCACCCTTATGTACCAACGTTAACTCCAACATTAGTGGTCTTAACGTGACCACTAACGTTGCCTTCTCAATTTTTGGCCAACGTTATTGGGACTCACTTTTCCCAATAACGTTGGCTTATACCGCTTCGCGAACGTTATTGGGAATCACTTTTCCCATTAACGTTGCTTGGTGCCTTTTGTTCCTACGTTAGAGTTCACGTTAGTGTAGCTAACGTGACTCTTAACGTGGGTGTCTCTCACCTTCGAGAGCGTTAGTGACACTCACCTTTGTCACTAACGCTCCAAATGCCCAAATTCTCTACGTTAGAACTCACGTTAACTAAGTTAACGTGGCTCTTAACGTAGTAGTGATGCCATCTTCCAACATTAGTGACAGAAGTGAGTGTCACTAACGTTGGCTCTTTGATCTCAATTCCACGTTAACTTTCACGTTAATGGTCTTAACGTGAAAGTTAACGTAGGCAATGCTAGTTGGTCCAACGTTAGTGAAAAAAGTGAGTGTCACTAACGTTGGCTTTTGTTTTCCTCTTCTACGTTAGAGTTCACGTTAACTAAGTTAACGTGACTCTTAACGTGGATCATTGCCAAGTTCTCCAACGTTAGTGGTGTTCACTTTTACCACTAACATTGGAGGAAAACGTTATTGGTGTTCATGTTTTCTCTTAACGTTGGAGTTCCCTTTTGCTTCTACGTTAACTACCACGTTAACTTAGTTAACGTGGCATGTAACGTGAGCTATGGATGGCTTCGCAGGCGTTATTGGTGATCACTTTTCTCATTAACGTTGTAAGCTTTTTACCATTCCACGTTAGTGTTCACGTTAACTAGGTTAACGTGAATACTAACGTGGTTCTTCCTTGCTTCCTTTGCCCTGAAATCAAGCAATTAAAGTGCATCAAAGCTCTAGGCAAAGTCATGAGATTATGCATCATCAATTTATCATGAAATGCTAGCAAAATTCTCATGAAATCATGCAAAGTTCACACTAGTTGCTTGAATCAAGGTGTGAGTGTATTTTCATCCAAAACTTGTCTTATTCACTAAGAAAATGCATGAAACTACCCTAAAACAGTAAAGAAAAGGTCAGTGAAACTGGCCTAGATGCCCTGGCATCATGCAGTCATCTTAAAGAGCTTACTAGAGAATTTTAAGTATCCTAGGAGCTTTATGATACCATGCACATTGGAGGGTACTTGTACCAAGACGGCTTTATGTGATCTTGGGGCAGGTATCAACCTAATCCCTGCATCCACTATCAGAAAGCTTGGCTTAACTGAAGAGGTCAAACCAACCCGAATTTGTCTTCAACTTGCTGATGGCTCCATTAAATATCCATCAGGTGTAATTGACGACGTGATTGTCATAGTTGGGCCATTTGCCTTTTCCATTGACTTTGTAGTGCTGAAAATGGAGGAGCACAAGAGTGCAACCCTCATTCTAGGAAGACCTTTCCTAGCAACTGGACAAACTCTCATTGACATCCAAAACGGGAAAGTGACCCTGAGAGTCAATGAGGATGAGTTTAGGCTGAATGTTGTTGAAGCAATGAAGCATCCAGACACATCAAAGGACTGCATGAGAGTTGATATTATTGACTCCCTGGTAAAGGAGATCAGTATGGCTGAGAGTCTCGAATCAGAGCTAGAGGACATCTTTAAAGATGTTCAGCCTGATCTAGAGGTACCAGAGGAAATAAAAGAACTTCTGAAAACTCCTCAGGAAGAGGAGAAACCTCCTAAACCCGAGCTCAAACCATTACCACCATCCCTGAAATATGCGTTTCTAGGAGAAGGTAACACTTATCCTGTAATCATAAGCTTTGCTTTAGAGCCGCAGGAAGAGAAAGCACTAATTTAGGTGCTAAGGACACACAAGACATCTCTTGGGTGGTCCATTAGTGATCTTAAGGGCATTAGCCCAGCCAGATGCAAGCACAAGATCCTACTGTAGGATAATGCCAAGCCAGTGGTTTAACCACAAAGGTGGCTGAATCCAGCCATGAAGGAGGTGGTGCAGAAAGAGGTCACTAAACTACTAGAGGCTGGGATTATTTATCCTATTTCTGATAGCCCCTGGATGAGCCCTGTCCAAGTGTACCCAAAAACGGAGGCATGACAGTGGTTCATAAATAAAAGAATGAACTGGTTCCTACAAGAACAGTTATAGGGTGGCGTATGTGTATTGACTATAGAAGACTCAATACAGCCACCAGAAAGGATCATTTTCCTTTACCATTCATAGACTAGATGTTAGAAAGACTAGCAGGTCATGACTATTACTGCTTTTTGGACGGCTATTCAGGTTATAACCAAATTGCAGTAGATCATCAGGATCAAGAGAAAACAGCATTCACATGTTCATCTGGAGTATTTGCCTACAGAAGGATGCCTTTTGGTCTGTGCAATACACCAACAACCTTTCAGAGATGCATGCTCTCTATCTTCTCTGATATGGAAGAAAATTTCTGGAAGTCTTCATCGATGACTTTTCAGTATTTGGAGACTTATTCAGCTCCTGTCTTGATCATCTAGCACTTGTTCAGAAAAGGTGCCAAGAGACTAACCTGGTTTTAAACTGGAAAAAATGTCACTTTGTGGTGACTGAAGAAATTGTCATTGGGCATAAAATTTCGAACAAAGGAATAGAGGTGGATCAAGCTAAGGTAGAAATAATTGAGAAATTACCACCACCCACCAATGTTAAGGCAATCAGAAGTTTTCTGGGACATGCAGGATTCTACAGGAGGTTTATAAAGGATTTTTCAAAAATCGCAAAACCTCTAAGTAACCTGCTAGCTGCTGATACACCATTTGTCTTTGACACATAGTGTTTGCAGGCCTTTGAGACTCTGAAGGCTAAGCTGGTCACAGTGCCTGTCATTTCTGCACCAGAATGGACATTACCATTTGAACTAATGTTTGATGCCAGTGACCATGCTATTGGTGCAGTATTGGGACAGAGGCATGACAAGCTTCTGCACGTCAATTACTATGCTAGCTGTGTTCTAAATGACGCGCAGAAAAATTACACAACCACAGAAAAGGAATTGCTTGCAGTGGTTTATGCCATTGACAAGTTCAGATCCTATTTGGTAGGATCAAAAGTGATTGTGTACACTGACCATGCTACTCTTAAATATCTACTTACAAAGCAGGATTCAAAACCCAGGCTCATAAGATGGGTGTTGCTTTTGCAAGAGTTTGATATAGAAATAAGAGATAGAAAAGGGATAGAGAACGAAGTATCAGATCACCTGTACCGAATAGAACCAGTAGAACGGGCGTCCTACCCCTCTACTGAGATCTCTGAAACTTTCTCGGATGAGCAACTCTTTGCCATTCAGGAAGTACCGTGGTTTGCAGACATTGCAAACTATAAAGCTGTAAGATTCATACCCAAAGAGTACAACAGGCAGCAAATGAAAAAACTGACCTCTGATGTAAAGTACTATTTGTGGGATGAGCCATATCTCTTTAAGAGATGTGCAGACGGAATAATCTGTAGATTTATGCCTAGAGAAGAAGCACAAAAGATCCTATGATTGTCATGGATCTCAATATTGAGGACATTTCAGAAGTGAGCGAACAGCCACAAAAGTCCTCCAATGTGGCTTCGACTGGCTTAACCCCTATAGAGACTCCCGAGAGTTTGTACGTATCTGTGACAGTTGCCAGAGAGCTGGTAATCTACCTCAAGGTTACTGATGAGCGGATATTTTATACGCTTTTTGAGGGTAATCTCATGTAGTTTTTAGTATGTTTTAGTTAGTTTTTAGGCAAAAATCATATTTCTAGACTTTACTATGAGTTTGTGTGTTTTTTTGTGATTTCAGGTATTTTCTGGTTGAAATTGAGGGAGCTGAGCAAGAATCTGATTCAGGCTGAAAAAGGACTGCTGATGTTGTTAAATTCTGACCTCCCTGCACTCGGAATGGATTTTTTTGAGCTACAAGTGTTTAATTGGCACGCTCTCAATTGGGTTGGAAAGTAGACATCCAGGGCTTTCCCGCAATATATAATAGTCCATACTTTGCTCGAAGATAAATGACGTAAACTGGCATTTAACGCCAGTTCCATGTTGCATTCAGGCGTTGAACGCCAGAAACAGGTTGCAAGTTGGAGTTAAACGCCAGAAATAGGTTACAACCTGATGTTTAACTCTAGAAATAGCTCAGGCACGTGAGAAGCTCAAGTCTCAGCCCTAACACACACCAAGTGGGCCCAAAAGTGGATTTCTGCACTATCTATCTTAGTTTACTCATTTTCTGTAAACCTAGGTTACTAGTTTAGTATTTAAACAACTTTAAGAGACTTATTTTGTATCTCATGACATTTTTAGACCTGAACTTTGTACTCTTTGACGGCATGAGTCTCTAAACTCCATTGTTGGGGGTGAGGAGCTCTGCAGCGTCTCGATGAATTAATGCAATTATTTCTGTTTTCTATTCAAACACGCTTGTTTCTATCTAAGATGTTCATTCGCACCTCACTATGAAGAAGGTGATGATCCGTGACACTCATCACCATCCTCAACCTATGAATGTGTGCCTGACAACCACCTCCATTCTATAATAGATTGAATGAGTATCTCTTAGATTCCTTAATCAGAATCTTTGTGGTATAAGCTAGAACCCATTGGCAGCATCCTTGAGAATCCAGAAAGTCTAAACCTTGTCTGTGGTATTCCAAGTATGATTCAAGGATTGGATGACAGTGACAAGCTTCAAACTCCAAGTGTTGGGCGTAGTTACAGATGCAAAAGGATCAATGGATCCTATTCCGACATGATCAAGAACCAATAGATGATTAGCCGTGCTGTGACAGAGTATTTGGACCATTTTCACTGAGAGGATGGGAAGTAGCCATTGACAACGGTGATGCCCTACATACAGCTTACAATGGAAGGAGCCTTGCATGTTTGAAAGTGAAGAAGCATTATGTTACAGGAATTCAGAAGACAAAGCATCTACAAAACTCCAACATATTCTCCATTACTGCACAATAAGTATTAATTAATCCATGCTCTCTTATTTATTTGCAAGTCAATTGATAACTATAATTGGTATCCTGACTAAGATTAATAAGATAACCATAGTTTTCTTCAAGCCAACAATCTCCGTGGGCTTCGACCCTTACTCACGTAAGGTATTACTTGGACAACCCAGTGCACTTGCTGGTTAGTTGCGCGGATTGCAAAAGTGTGATTGCAATTTCATGCACCATGTTTTTGGCGCAGTTGCCGGGGATTGTTTGAGTTTGAACAACTAAAGGTGAATCTTGTTGCTTAGATTAAGAAAAATTTGTCTTTTTGGTTTAGAGTCACTAGAATTGCATCTTTTATTATTCCTTTTAAAAAATTTTTCAAAAAAAAAAGTTATTTTTCTTTATTAATTTTTAGTTTTTCTTTTAAGTTTGGTGTCAATTGCATGTTTTTAAAAATTTATGCATTTTTCGAAAATTCATGCATGTGTTCTTCATGATCTTCAAATTGTTCTTGTCAATTTTTCTTGTTTGATCTTTGGTCTGTCTTGTTTTGTGTCATTTCTTGTTTTTCTTGTACTTTTTCAAACTTTTAGTTTTCAAAAAAAATTTTATTTATCACGTTAAATTTATAGCTCAGTTGGCTAGAGCGTTGGCTTATGTTCTTGGAAATTGGGTATCTTCTTTTTAAAACTTTTTCAAAAATAATTTTTCTTTGATTAAATCTTGTGCCTAACTTTAAGTTTGGTGTTCTCTTGTTAATTTTCTTTAATTTTCGAAATTTTATTTTGGTTTTCCAAAAATTTTAAGTTTGGTGTTCTTTCTTTTGTTCTTATTGTTCTTGTGAGTCTTCAAGGTGTTCTTGAGTGTTCTTTGTGTTTTGATCTTAAAATTTTTAAGTTTGGTGTCCCTTGGTGTTTTCCCTCCAAAATTTTCGAAAAACAAGGAGTATTAGATCTAAAAATTTTAAGTCTTGTGTCTTTTGTGTGTTTTTCTCTTTCATCACAAAATTCAAAATAAAAAAAATTATCTTTTCCTTTAATTTCTCATAATTTTCGAATTACTTGGGTTGACTTGGACAAAATTTTTCAAATCATATCTTTTTAAAAAATATCCTAACCACTTTCTCTCTCCTCACGTTTACGAAAATCTTCATAAAATATTTTCAAATTTTTTATTTTTTTATTATTTTTTATTTTTCGTCTATTATTTTGGTTTTTATTTTATTCTATTTTATTATTTCAAAAATAATTTTTTTATAATAAAATAAATAAAATAAATCCACATCATCTCCCTTTCTCCATCATGGACCTAAGTGGAAATGAACATCCCAGAAGGACTCTGGGGTCATATGCTAACCCCACTACTGCTTCATACGGGAGTAGTATCTTTATACCCTCCATCGGAGTCAATAGCTTTGAGTTGAACCCTCAGCTCATTATCATGGTGCAGCAAAGAAGAACCTACAGAGTTTCTAGCACAATTTTTATAAATTGCTGACACAGTACATGATAAAGAAGTAGATCAGGATGTCTACAGATTGTTACTATTTTCATTTGCTGTAAAAGACCAAGCTAAAAGGTGGTTAAATAACCAACATAAGGACAACATAAAGACATGGAAACAGTTATTAGAAAAATTCCTGAATCACTATTTTCCTCCAAAACGGATGACACAGCTAAGGCTGAGCATTCAGGGCTTTAAACAAGGAGATAATGAATATCTTTATGATGCCTGGGAGAGATACAGAGAGATGCTAAGAAAATGCCCCTCTAAAATGTTTTCAGAGTGGGTGCAGTTAGACATCTTCTATTTTGGGCTTACAGAGAAAGCTCAGATTTCTCTAGACCACTCAGCTGGTAGATCTATACACATGAGAAAGACAATTGAAGAAGCTCAAGAGCTCATTGATACAGTTGCCAAAAATCAGCATCTGTACCTAAGCAGTGAACCTTCCATGAAAGAAGAGGCTAAAATAGTAACTGCTGAACTCAATCCTGCAGATCAAGCTACTGAATTCAATCAGCAATTAGATTTTCTAACAAAACAGTTAGCCGAATTCAAGGAGATATTGCAAGAAACAAGAATGGCTAATATGAATATGGAAGTCCAGTTGAAGCAAACAGAACAACAGTTATCAAAACAAATAACAGAAGAGTGCCAAGCAGTTCAATTAAGAAGTGGGAAAACATTAAATACCTCACTTCAAGGCTGCAGGAAGCCAAGAAATGAACAAACTGCTACCCAAAATCCCTCTGAGGACAGTCAGAGCCCAGAGAGGAATAATTCTGGCGCTCAAACGCCAGAAAAAGGGTAGAAAGCTGGCATTGAATGCCCAACCCATGCTCAGTCCTGGCGTTCAACGCCAGAAACAGGCAAGGAATTGGAGTTGAACGCCCAAAGGAAGCACAGTTCTGGCGTTCAGATGCCAGAAATAGGTAAGGAATTGGCGTCTAACGCCACTCCAGCTTCCACCCCTGGCATTCAAACGCCAGTGGGAGATCAGACACATACAAGTGCTGATAGCAACCCCTCTAAAAAGGCTTCTCAACCCACATCTGTAGGTAATAAACCTGCAGCAACTAAGGTTGAGGAATACAAAGCAAAAATGCCTTATCCTCAAAAACTCCACCAAGCGGAACAGGATAAGCAATTTGCCCGCTTTGCAGACTATCTCAGGACTCTTGAAATAAAGATTCCATTTGCATAGGCACTTGAGCGAATACCCTCTTATGCTAAGTTCATGAAAGAGATCTTAAGTCATAAGAAGGATTGGAGAGAAACTGAAAAAGTTTACCTCACTGAAGAATGCAGTGCAGTCATTCTGAAAAGCTTACCAGAAAAGCTTAAAGATCTCGGAAGCTTTATGATACCTTGCATATTAGATGGTACTTGTACCAAGCAAGCTCTATGTGATCTCGGGGCAAGTATCAACCTAATACCTGCATCCATTATCAGAAAGCTTGGTTTGACTGAAGAAGTCAAACCAACTCGGATATGTCTCTAACTCGCTGATGGCTCCATTAAATACCCATCAGGCGTGATTGAAGACATAATTGTCAAGGTTGGGCCATTTGCCTTTCCCACTGACTTTGTGGTGCTGGAAATGAAGGAGCACAAGAGTGCAACTCTCATTCTATGAAGACCTTTCCTAGCAACTGGACGAACCCTCATTGACGTCCAAAAAGGGGAAGTGACCCTGAGAGTCAATGAGGACGAGTTTAAGTTGAATGTTGTCAAAGCTATGCAGCATCCAGACACCCCAAATGACTGCATGAGCATTGATATTATTAACTCTTTGGTAAAAGAGGTCAATATGACTGAGAGTCTCGAATCAGAGCTAGAGGATATCTTTAAAGATGCTCAGCCTGATCTGGAGGAACCAAAGAGAATAATAGAACCTCTGAAAATCCCTCAGGAAGAGGACAAACCTCCTAAACCCGAGCTCAAACCATTACCACCATCCCTGAAATATGTATTTCTGGGAGAAGGTGATACCTTTCCTGTAATCATAAGTTCTACCTTAGAACCACAGGAAGAGGAAGCACTAATTCAAGTGCTAAGGACACACAAGACAGCTCTTGGGTGGTCCATCAGTGATCTTAAGGACATTAGCCCAGCCAGATACATGAACAAGATCCTATTGGAGGGTGACGCTAAGCTAGTGGTTCAACCACAGAGGCGGCTGAATCCAGCCATGAAGAAGGTGGTATAGAAGGAGGTCACTAAATTACTAGAGGCTGGGATTATTTATCTCATTTCTGATAGCCCCTGGGTAATCCCTGTCCAAGTCTTCCCTAAGAAAGGTGGCATGACAGTGGTTCATAATAAAAAAAAATGAACTGGTTCCAACAAGAACAGTTACAGGGTGGCGTATGTGTATTGATTATAGAAGGCTCAATACAGCTACCAGAAAGGATCATTTTCCTTTACCATTCATAGACCAGATGCTAGAAAGACTAACAGGTCATGAATACTACTGCTTCCTGGATGGATATTCAGGTTATAATCAAATTGTAGTAGATCCCAAAGATCAAGAGAAAACAGCATTCACATGTCCATCCGGAGTATTTGCATACAGAAGGAGGTCATTTGATCTGTGCAATGCACCTGCAACATTTCAAAGGTGCATGCTCTCTATTTTCTCTGATATGGTGGAAAAATTTTTGGAAGTCTTCATGGATGACTTTTCAGTATTTGGAGACTCATTCAGCTCCTGCCTTGACCATCTAGCACTTGTTTTAAAGAGGTGCCAAGAGACCAACCTGGTTTTAAACTGGGAGAAATGTCACTTTATGGTGACTGAAGGAATTGTCCTTGGGCACAAAATTTCGAACAAGGGAATAGAGGTGGATCAAGCTAAGGTAGAGGTAATTGAAAAATTACCACCACCTGCCAATGTTAAGGCAATCAGAAGCTTTCTAGGGCATGCAGGATTCTATAGGAGGTTTATAAAAGATTTTTCAAAAATCGCCAAACCTCTGAGTAATCTGCTAGCTGTTGTCACGCTATTTATCTTTGATAAGGAGTGTCTGTAGGCGTTTGACACTCTGAAAGCTAAGCTGGTCACAGCACCAATCATCTCTGCACCAGACTGGACATTACCATTTGAACTGATGTGTGATGCCAGTGACCATGCCATTGGTGCAGTGTTGGGACAAAGGCATGACAAGCTTCTGCACGTCATTTACTATGCCAGTCGTGTTTTAAATAACGCACAGAAGAACTACACAACCACAGAAAAAGAGTTACTTGTAGTGGTTTACGCCATTGACAAGTTCAGATCTTATTTAGTAGGATCAAAAGTGATTGTGTACACTGACCATGCTGCTCTTAAATATCTACTCACAAAGCAGGATTCAAAACCCAGACTCATCAAATGGATGTTGCTTTTGCAAGAGTTTGATATAGAAATAAGAGACAGAAAAGGGAAAGAGAACCAAGTTGCAGATCACCTGTCTCGAATAGAACCAGTAGAATGTTCATCCCTCCCTCTTACTGAGATCTGTGAAAACTTTCCAGATGAGCAACTCTTTGCCATATAGGAAATGCCATGGTTTACAGACATTGTAAACTACAAGGCAGTAAGATTCATACCCAAAGAGTACAGTAGGCAGCAATCAAAGAAATTGATCACGGATGCAAAGTACTATCTTTGGGATGAACCATATCTCTTCAAGAGATGTGCAGACGGAGTAATCCGTAGATGTGTGCCTAAAGAAGAAGCACAGAAGATCCTCTGGCACTGCCATGGTTCACAGTATGGAAGACATTTTGGAAGAGAGTGAACAGCCACAAGAGTCCTCCAATGTGGCTTCTACTGGCCTACTCTCTATAAAGACTCCCGAGTGTTTGTACTTAATTATGACAGTTGCCAAAGATCTGGCAATCTGCCTCACAGTTATGCCATGCCTCAACAAGAGATCTTAGAGATTGAGTTGTTTGATGTATGGGGTATTGACTTCATAGGGCCTTTCCCACCATCATACTCAAACACTTATATTCTGGTGGCAGTGGATTATGTATCCAAATAGGTTGAAGCTATTGCAACACCCACTAATGATACTAAGATAGTGTTAAAATTTCTCTAGAAACACATCTTCGGTAGATTTGGTATCCCTAGAGTACTAATCAGTGATGGGGGCACTCATTTCTGCAATAAACAGCTTTACTCTGCTTTGGTTCGGTATGGAGTTAGCCACAGGGTGGCCACTCCATATCATCCACAGAGAAATGGGCAAGTTGAAGTCTCTAATAGAGAACGTAAAAGAATCCTGGAACGGACTGTGATTAACCGTAGAAGGGATTGGGCAAGAAGCTTGGATGATGCTCTGTGGGCATACAGAACAGCATTCAAGACTCCTATAGGAACTTCTCCATACCAGCTTGTGTATGGAAAAGCCTGTCACTTGCCAGTGGAACTAGAACATAAGGCCTATTGGGCAACCAGATTCCTAAACCTTGATACCAAGTTAGCTGGAGAAAAATGATTGCTCCAGTTAAATGAGCTAGAGGAATTCAGACTCAATACTTTCGAAAATGCAAAAATTTACAAAGAGAAAGCAAAAAGATGGCATGATAAGAAACTGTCATCCAGAGTCTTTGAGCCAGGGCAGAAAGTTCTGCTATTTAATTCTAGGCTCAGATTATTCCCCAGGGAATTGAAATCCCGGTGGAGAGATCCATATGTCATTACAAGTGTGTCACCATATGGATACGTGGAGCTTCAGGATAATGATTCTAACAAAAAGTTCATTGTTAATGGACAGAGATTCAAACATTATCTTGAAAGCAATTTTGAGCAAGAATGCTCAAAACTGAGACTTGATTAAAGCTCAGTAATAGTCCAGCTAAAGACAATAAAGAAGCGCTTGCTGGGAGGCAACCCAGCCATTAACAAAGCTTAATTGTTAATTAATTCATTTTTACAGGTTTATGTCAATTATCTTCAAGGTAAAATAGCAATTGCTTGAGTTCACAGAGTTACAGAAGGATTCAGAAGATAAAACAGCAAAAAGGAAGCTCACTGGTGCGAAAAAGCCAGTAAGAGCTGTTTTGGGCGTTGAACGCCCAAAAGAAGCATCTGCTGAGCGTTCAATGCCAGTAAAGATAGCCATCTGGGCGTTAAACGCCAGAAAGAAGCATCTTCTGGGCATTAAACGCCAGAAAGAAGCATCCTCTGGGTGTTTAACGCCAGATTTACAGCGTCCTGGGCGTTCAGAAAAACGCCGAGTGACAAAGGCATTCCTGGCGTTTAACGCCAGCCAGAAGCAACAGCTGGGCGTTAAATGCCCAGGAGAAGCTACAAATGGGCGTTAAACGCCCAAAACATGTAGTGTTTGGGCGTTTAACGCCACGATTGTGGGGAGGAGGTGAATTCGTTTTCAACTCAATTTTCTTTCATTTTTCATGTTTCAATTCATAATTTCTTGCATAAACATGTTACAAACTCTAATCTTCCAACCATCAATTCCAAAAATTTTCAATCCTAATTTCTAAAATCCCTTTTTCAAAAGATATCAAATGTATCTTAATTCATAAACACAAATCCTTTTCAAATCCTCTCCAACTTCTTTTCAAATCTTTTTTTAAAAAAACTCAATTATCTTTTCAAATTCATCTCAAATCTTCTTTTTTAAAATTCAAATTTATCTTTTTCAAATATCTTTCATAACTTTTAAATTTAAATTAAATCTTTTTCCTATCAAACTTATCTTTTACAAATCATATATGCTATCTTATCTTTTTCAATATTTTCGAAAACCCACCTCCTACCCTTTAAATCCACATTCATCCTCCCTCCTCTCATCCACCATTCGAAATTAGCTCTGCTTCTATCCCTCTCTTTTCCTTTCTTTTGCTTGAGGACAAGCAACCCTCTATGTTTGGTGTGTTTATCTGTGATCACTAAGCCATACCCACTAAGATCATGGCTCCTAAGGGGAAGCAAACCACTCCAAGAGGAAAGAAAGAGAATATTCCAAAACCACTTTGGAATCAAGGGAAGTTCTTAACCAAAGAACATTCAGACCTTTACTACAAAATAATGGGTCTAAGATCAGTGATCCCGGAAGTCAAATTCAATCTGAAAGAAGATGAATATCCAGAGATCCAAGAGCAAATTCGAAAAAGGAGCTGGCAAATCCTAGCTAATCCTGAAACAAAGGTGGGAAGAAACATGGTTCAGGAATTCTACTCTAATCTGTGGCAAACAGACAGGCAGAGAATATTTGGAACTGCCCTCTGACCTTGGTCAAAGGAAAGATTGTTCACATCCACCCTGACAAAATCAGGGAGATTTTTAAGCTGCCTCAGCTAAAAGATGACCCAAACTCCTTTAATAGGAGAATAATGAGAACAAATAAGGGCTTGGATAAGATTCTAGAGGACATATGCCTCCCTGGAACCAAGTGGACAACCAGCACCAAGGGCGTCCCAAATCAACTCAAGAGAGAAGATCTCAAACCAGTCGCTAGAGGCTGGCTGGACTTCATTGGGTGTTCTATACTGCCCACTAGCAACCGCTCTGAAGTCACCATTAAAAGAGCAGTGATGATCCATTGCATTATGTTGGGAAGAGAAGTGGAAGTTCATCAGCTGATTTCATGTGAACTTTACATAATTGCAAACAAGAACTCCAAAGATGCCAAATTGGCTTATCCAAGCTTAATCTCTATGCTACGTAAAGATGCTGGGGTAAAGATGGGAGTAACTGAGTATATCTCAGTTGAGCGACCAATCACCAAAATATCAATGGAAAGACAACAAGAGCAGGACGACCCCATCAAGAGGAGAGCACAGGAATTCCTCACGGAGATCCTTCAAATTGAACACTGGGAGCATCTTAAAGCATCTGATGCCAAGTTGCACGAAGCTATGGACCAAATAAATGAAGAATAGAATAATCAAAATAGCATGCTGATGAGCGGATAATTTATACGCTTTTTGGCATTACTTTTAGTATGTTTTTAGTTTGTTTTAGTTAGTTCTTATTATATTTTTATTAGTTTTTAGTTAAAATTCACTTTTCTGGACTTTACTATGAGTTTGTGTATTTTTCTGTGATTTCAGGTATTTTCTGGCTGAAATTGAGGGATCTGAGCAAAAATCTGATTCAGAGGCTGAAAAGGACTGCAGATGTTGTTGGATTCTGACCTCCCTGCACTCGAAGTGAATTTTCTGGAGCTACAGAAGTCTAATTGGCGCGCTCTCAATTGCGTTGGAAAGTAGACATCCTGGGCTTTCCAGCAATGTATAATAGTTTATACTTTTTCGGAGATTTGATGGCCCAAACAGGCGTTCCAAATCAGCTCAAAACTGCTTGGCGTTAAACGCCGGAACTGGCACAAGAATGGGAGTTAAACGCCCAAACTGGCACAAAAGCTGGCGTTTAACTCCAAGAAAAGTCTCTACACATGAAAGCTTCAATGCTCAGCCCAAGCACACACCAAGTGGGCCCGGAAGTGGATTTTTATGTCATTTACTCATTTCTGTAAAACCTAGATTACTAGTTCTCTACAAATAGGACCTTTTACTATTGTATTTTCATCTGGGTAGCTATCTTTGAGTAGTCTTATGCTATCTTAGATCATTGGGAGGCTGGCCATTCGGCCATGCCTGAACCTTGTTCTTATGTATTTTCAATGGTGGAGTTTCTACACACCATAGATTAAGGTGTGGAGCTCTACTGTACCTCGAGTATTAATGCAATTACTATTGTTCTTCTATTCAATTCAGCTTATTCTTATTCCAAGATATTTATTCGCACTCAAGAACTTGATGAATGAGATGATTATGTGACGCTCATCATCATTCTCACTTATGAACGCGTGCCTGACAACCACTCCCGTTCTACAAGCAAACAAGGCTTGGATGTTTATCTCTTGGATTCCTTAATCGGAATCTTCGTGGTATAAGCTAGAATTGATGGCAGAATTCAAAAGAATCCGGAAGGTCTAAACCTTGTCTGTGGTATTCTGAGTAGGATTCAATGATTGAATGACTGTGACGAGCTTCAAACTCTTGAAGGCTGGGCATTAGTGACAAACGCAAAAGAATCACTGGATTCTATTCCAACCTGATTGAGAACCGACAGATGATTAGCCGTACTGTGACAGAGCGCGTTGAACATTTTCACTGAGAGGACGGGACTGTAGCCACTGACAACGGTGATGCCCAACATACAGCTTGCCATGGAAATGAGTAAGAAGGATTGGATGAAGACAATAGGAAAGCAGAGAGACGGAAGGGACAAAGTATCTCCATATGCTTATCTGAAATTCTCACCAATGAATTACATAAGTATCTCTATCTTTATTTTATGCTTTATTCATAAATCACCCATAACCATTTGAATCTGCCTGACTGAGATTTGCAAGATGTCCATAGCTTGCTTCATACCAACAATCTCCGTGGGATCGACCCTTACTCGCGTAAGGTTTATTACTTGGACGACCCAGTGTACTTGCTGGTTAGTTGTGCGAAGTTGTGATAAAGAGTTGAGATTGCAATTAAGCGTACCATGTTGATGGCGCCATTGATGATCACAATTTCGTGCACCACATGCTTTGCAAACTACTTGAGGAACAAGAAGAGCAAAGGCGTGACTTGAAGGAACTGAAGCGTCAAAAGCTATCTCTTGAAGGACCAAGCACCCCACAGACTAGAGGAACATCTATTTTCCAAAATAAAGGTTGTTGAGTCATAATCTTAGCTTTAACTCTGTGATAGTTATTCTTATAGGAATTTACCTTAGAAGTTATATATGAGTAGTAAGTAGTATATCTATTTTGATTTTATCTCCAAGTAAGCTATAATTTATTTTTCTCATCATCATCAAACATGAATAAAATAGTAAAATTTTTAGAATAAAGAGGCAATAATTTTTCGAGTTCTTAATAAGGAAAATTCTAATTATTTATATGTGGTGTCAATATTTTTTGTCTTCTGAATGAATGGTTGAACAGTGCATATTTTTTATATTGAATTTTATGAATGTTAAAATTGTTGGCTCCTGAAAGAATGATGAACAAGAGAAATATTATTGCTGATATGAAAATCATGAAATTGATTCTTGAAGCAAGAAAAAATAGTTAAAAAAAAAAGCAAAAGAGGTAGAAAAAGCCAATAGCCTTTTAAACCAAAAGGCAAGGGTGAAAAGGATCCAAGGCTTTGAGCATCAATGGATAGGAGGGCCCAAGGAAATAAATCCAGGCCTAAGCGGTTAAAATCAAGCTGTCCCTAACCATGTGCTTGTGGCATGCAGGTCCAAGTGAAAAGCTTGAGACTAAGTGGTTAAAGTCGTGATCCAAAGCAAAAGAGTGTGCTTAAGAACTCTGGACACTTCTAATTGTGGACTTTAGCAATGCTAAGTCACAATCTGAAAAGGTTCACCCATTTATGTGTCTGTGGCATTTATGTATCCGGTAGTAATACTGGAAAACAAAGTGCTTAGGGCCATGGCCAAGACTCATAAAAGTAGCTGTGTTCAAGAATCAACATACTTAACTAGGAGAATCAATAATAACTATCTGAATTCTGAGTTCCTATGGATGCCAATCATTCTGAATTTCGAAGGATAAATTGAGATGCCAAAACTGTTCAGAAGCAAAAAGCTACTAGTCCCGCTCATCTAGTTAGAATCTGAGCTTCACTTAAAACTCTGAGATACTATTGCTTCTTAATTTCTTTTTATCCTATTTTATTTATCTAGTTGCTTGAGGACAAACAACAGTTTAAGTTTGGTGTTGTGATGAGCGGATATTTTATACGCTTTTGGGGGTAATCTCATGTAGTTCTTAGTATGTTTTAGTTAGTTTTTAGTATATTTTTATTAATTTTTAGGCAAAAATCATATTTCTGGATTTTACTATGAGTTTTTGTGTTTTTCTGTGATTTCAGGTATTTTCTAGCTGAAATTGAGGGAGATGAGCAAAAATCTGATTCAAGCTGAAAAAGGTCACTCAAAATGCAATTTTTGGAGCAACAGAAGTCCAATTGGCACGCTCTCAATTGGGTTGGAAAGTAGACATCCAGCAATATATAATAGTCCATACTTTTCTCAAAGGTAAACGACGTAAACTGGCATTTAACGCCAGTTTCATGTTGCATTTTGGCGTTGAACGCCAGAAACTGGTTGCAAGTTGGAGTTAAACACCAGAAACAGGTTACAACCTGACGTTTAACTCCAGAAACAGCCCAGGCACGTGAGAAGCTCAAGTCTTAGCCCCAGCACACACCAAGTGGGCCCCAGAAGTGGATTTCTGCACTATCTATCATAGTTTACTCATTTTCTGTAAACCTAGGTTACTAGTTTAGTATTTAAACAACTTTTAGAGACTTATTTTGTATCTCATGACATTTTTAGATCTGAACTTTGTACTCTTTGACGGTATGAGTCTCTAAACTCCATTGTTGGGGGTGAGGAGCTCTGCAGCGTCTCGATGAATTAATGCAATTATTTCTGTTTTCTATTCAAATACGCTTGTTTCTATCTAAGATGTTCATTCGCACTTCACTATGAAGAAGGTGATGATCCGTGACACTCATCACCATCCTCAACCTATGAACGCGTAACTGACAACAACCTCTGTTCTACATTAGATTGAATGAGTATCTCTTAGATTCCTTAATCAGAATCTTCGTGGTATAAGCTAGAACCCATTGGCAGCATCCTTGAGAATCCGAAAAGTATAAACCTTGTCTATGGTATTCCAAGTAGGATTCAAGGATTGGATGACTGTGACGAGCTTCAAACTCGTGAATGTTGGGCGTAGTGACAGACGCAAAAGGATCAATGGATCCTATTCCGACATGATCGAGAACAAACAGATGATTAGCCGTGCTGTGACAGAGCATTTGGACCATTTTCATTGAGAGGATGGGAAGTAGCCATTGACAACGGTGATGCCCTACATACAGCTTGCCATGGAAGGAGCCTTGCATGTTTGAAAGTGAAGAAGCATTATGTTACAGGAATTCAGAAGACAAAGCATCTCCAAAACTCCAACATATTCTCCATTACTGCATAATAAGTATTAATTAATCCATGCTCTCTTATTTATTTGCAAGTCAATTGATAACTATAATTGGTATCCTAACTAAGATTAATAAGATAACCATAGTTTGCTTCAAGCCAACAATCTCCGTGGGATTTGACCCTTACTCACGTAAGGTATTACTTGGACGACCGAGTGCACTTGCTGGTTAGTTGTGCAGATTGCAAAATTGTGATTACAATTTCATGCACCAGTTACGCCATGCCTCAATAAGGGATCTTAGAGATTGAATTGTTTGACGTATGAGGTATTGACTTCATGGGGCCTTTCCACCATCATACTCAAACACTTATATTCTGGTGGCTGTAGACTATGTATCTAAATGGATAGAGGCAATTGCAACACCCACTAATGATACTAAGACAGTGCTTAAGTTCCTCCAGAAACATATCTTTAGTAGATTTGGTATCCCTAGAGCACTAATCAGTGATGGAGGCACTCATTTCTGCAATAAACAGCTTTACTCTGCTAGGGTCAGATACGGAATTAGCCACTAGGTGGCAACTCCATATCATCCACAGACAAATGGGCAAGGTGAAGTCTCTAATAGATAACTAAAAAGAATCTTGGAACAGGCTGTCATTGCCCGTTGAAAGGATTAGGCAAGGAGCTTGGATGATGCTCTCTGGGCATACAGAATAGCATTCAAGACCCCTATAGGAACTTCTCCATACCAGCTTGTGTATGGGAAGACCTGTCACCTGCCCGTGGAACTGGAGCATAAAGCCTACTGGGCATACAGATTCCTGAACCTTGATGCCAAATTAGCTGGAGAGAAAAGATTGCTCCAACTGTCATCCAGAGCCTTTGAGCCAGGGCATAAAGTTCTACTATTTAATTCTAGGCTCAGATTATTCCCCGGGAAACTGAAATCTCGGTGGAGAGGACCATATGTGATTACAAGTGTGTCACCATATGGATATGTAGAGCTTCAGGATATCGATTTTGACAAAAAGTTCATTGTTAATAGACAAAGAGTCAAACATTATCTTGAAAGCAATGTTGAGCATGAATGCTTAAAACTGAGACTAGATTAAAGCTCAGTAAGGTCCAGCTAAAGACAATAAAGAAGCGCTTGCTGGGAGGCAACCCAGCCATTAGTAGGCATTTATCTATTATTTAAATAATAATTATAGGAGTTTGATATAAATTATCTTCAAGATTAATTACCAATTGCAGGAGTTCACAGAGTTACAGAAGGATTCAGAGCAGAAAGCATAGAAAAGGAGCTCACTGGCACAAAAACGCCAATAAGAGGCACTTTTGGGAATTAAACGCCAGAATGGTGGCACCATTCTGGGCGTTTAACGCCAGTAAAGATACTTTTCTGGGTGTTAAATGCAAAAATGGGTACCATTCTGGGCATTTAACACCAGAATTACAGCATCCTGGGTGTTTAGAAAAACGCCCAGTGATAAAGGCTTTCTGGCATTTAACGCCAGCCAGAGTACCTGGCTGGGCGTTAAACGCCCAAAACAAGCACCAATTGGGCGTTAAACGCTAGAATAGATGCCATTCTGGGCGTTTAACGCCAGAAATGTGGAGGGGAGGAAGTTTTGTTTCCAACTCAATTTTTTTTCAAATTTTCATGTTTTCAACCATACTTTCTTGCATGAACATGTTACAAATTCTCATTTTTCAATTTCAATTTCAAAAAAATCTTAATCCAAAAAAATCTTTCTTCAACTTCTTTTCAAATCTTTTTCAAAATTCATATATCTTTTTAATTTCTTTTCAAATCTTTTTCAAAACTTTCTCATATCTTTTCAATTTTAAAATTACATCTTTTGCATATCATACTTATCTTTTCTAAATCATATTTTCTATGATATCTTTTTTTCAAAAATTTTCCCACCCCTCCCTTTTAAATTCACATTTGGCCTCCCCCTCTCCTCCACCACTCGAATTTGACTCTCATCCTATTCCTCTTCTTTCCATTCTTTTGCTTGAGGACAAGCAAACCTCTAAGTTTGGTGTGTTTTTCGTGATCACTGGGCTAAGATTCACCAAGATCATGGCTCCTAAGGGAAAACAAACCACTCCAAGAGGCAAAAAATAGAACATTCCAAAACCATTTTGGAATCAAGAGAGGTTCTTAACCAAAGAACATGCAGACCATTACCACAAAATAATGGGTCTAAGGTCAATGATTTCGGAAGTTAAATTCGATCTGAAAGAAGATGAATATCTGGAGATCCAAGAGCAGATTTGAAACAGGGGCTGGGAAATCCTAGCCAATCCTGAGACAAAGGTGGGTAGAAACATGTTTCAAGAATTCTACTTAAATCTGTGGCAAACAGATAAGCAGAGAATGACTGGAACCACCTTCTATACCTTTCGAACTATGGTCAGAGGGAAGATTATTTACTTCGACCTGGACAGAATAAGAGAGGTTTTCAAGCTACCTCAACTACAAGTTGATCCAGAAACCTTTAACAGGAGAATGGTGAGATTATATAAGCGCTTGGACCAAGTTCTAGAGGACATATGCCTCCCTAGAACTAAGTGGATAACCAACACAAAGGGTGTCCCAAATTCACTCAAGAGAAAAGATCTCAAACCAGTTCCTAGAGGTTGGCTGGACTTCATTGGGCGTTCTATACTGCCCACCAGCAACCGCTCTGAAGTTATGTCAAAAGATCAGTGATGATCCATTGCATTATGCTGGGAAACGAAGTGGAGATTCGTCATCTGATTTCTTGTGAGCTTTACACAATGGCAAACAAGAACTCCACTGATGCTAAATTGGCTTACCCAAGCTTAATCTCTCTATAATGTAAAGATGATGGGGTAAAGATGGGAGTGGATGAATATATCTCAGTTGAGCACCCAATCACCAAAAAGTTAATGGAGAGACAACAAGTGCAAGGTAACTCCATCAAAAGGAGGGCGCAGGAGTTCCTCCCAGAAATCCCTCAGATTGACTACTGGACCTGCCTAGAAGCATTTGTCACCAAGCTGCAAGAAGCTATGGATCAACTTAAGGAAGAACAGCAAAATCAAAATAGCATGCTTTGCAAACTGCTTAAGGAACAAGAAAAGCAAGGGCGTGAGCTACAGGAGCTGAAGTGCCAGAAGCTCTCCCTTGAGGGACCAGACACCCCACAGATTGAAGGAGCATCTATCTCCCAAAATAAAGGTTGTTGAGTCCTAATCTTAAATCTGTGATAAGTTTTATTATTAGAAACCTATCTTAAGAATTACATAAGTATTAGTAATTAGGGTCTTTATTTTTTTCCTATTTTTATTATCTCCAAGTAAGCTATAATTTGTTCCTCTCATCATCACTAAACATGAATAAAATAGTACATTCTCTTTAGAGTAAGGAGGCAATTATTTCAAGTTTTCAATAAGGAAAATTCTAATTATTTTTATGTGATGGCAACACTTTTTGTTTTCTGAATGAATGCTTGAACATTACATATTTTGATAGTGAAGGTTATGGATGTTAAAATTGTTGGCTCTTGAAAGAATGATGAACAAAGAGAAATGTTATTGATAATTTGAATATTCATGGAATTGATTCTTGAAGCAAGAAAAGACAGTGAAAAAAAAATGGCGAAAAAGAGAAAGAAAGAAAAAGAAGAAGCAAGCAGAAAAAGCCAATAGTCCTTTAAACCAAAAGGCAAGGGTAAAAAGGATCCAAGGCTTTGAGCATTAATGGATAGGAGGGCCCAAAGGAATAAAATCCTGGCCTAAGCGGCTAAATCAAGCTGTCCCTAACCATGTGCTTGTGGCATGAAGGTCCAAGTGAAAAGCTTGAGACTGAGTGGTTAAAGTTGTGATCCAAAACAAAAAGAGTGTGCTTAAGAACTCTGGACACCTCTAACTGGGGACTTTAGCAAAGCTGAGTCACAATCTGAAAAGGTTTACCCAGTTATGTGTCTATGGCATTTATGTATCCGGTGGTAATACTGGAAGACAAAGTGCTTAGGGCCACGACCAAGACTCATAAATAGCTATGCTCAAGAATCAACATATTGAACTAGGAGAATCAATAACACTATCTGAAATTCTGAGTTTCTATGGATGCCAATCATTCTGAGCTTCAAAGGATGAATTGAGATGCCAAAACTGTTCAGGAGCAAAAAGCTACTAGCCCCGCTCATCTAATTAGAATCTGAGCTTCACTTAAAACTTTGAGATGTATTACCTCTTGATCTTCTATTTATCCTATTTTTATTTATCTAGTTGCTTGAGGACAAGCAACAGTTTAAGTTTGGTGTTGTGATGAGCGGATATTTTATACGCTTTTTGGGGGTATTTTCATATAGTTTTTAGTAGGATCTAGCTACTTTTTAGTATATTTTTATTAGTTTTTATGCAAAATCTACATTTCTGGACTTTATATGAGTTTGTGTGTTTTTCTATGATTTCAGGTATTTTCTGGCTGAAATTGAGGGACCTGAGCAAAAATCTGATTCAGAGGCTGAAAAAGGACTGCAGATGTTGTTGGATTCTGACCTCCCTGCACTCAAAATGGATTTTCTGAAGCTACAGAAGCCCAATTGGCGCGCTATTAATTGCGTTGGAAAGTAGATATCCTGGGCTTTCCAGCAATATTTAATAGTCCATACTTTGCCCGAGTTGTGATGACGCAAACTGGCATTTAACGCCAACTTTCTAGCCTATTCTGGCGTTAATCGCCAGAAACAGGATACAACCTGGAGTTAAACGCCCAAACTGGCACAAAAGCTGGAGTTAAACGCCAGGAATAGCCTCTACACGTGAAAACTTCATTGCTCAGCCCAAACACACACCAAGTGGGCCCCGAAAGTGGATTTCTGCACTATCTATCTTAGCCTACTCATTCTTTGTAAACCTAAGTTACTAGTTGAGTATAAAAACTACTTTTAGAGATTCATTCAGTACCTCATGACATTTTACACCTAAATTTCTATCTTTGACGGCATGAGTCTCTAAACCCCATGGTTGGGGGTGAGGAGCTCTGCTGTGTCTCGATGAATTAACTCAATTACTTTTATTTTCTATTCAGTCACGCTTGTTTCTATTCTAAGATATTCATTCACACTTCAACATGATGAATGTGATTATCCATGACACTCATCACCATTCTCAACCTATGAACACGTACCTGACAACTACTTCCGTTCTACCTTAGATTGAATATATATCTCTTGGGTTCCTGGTTCACGAGTTTGATTGCCTCTCCTGACAACAGAGCATTCAAATCCGTGAGATCAGAGTCTTTGTGGTATAAGCTAGAATCAATTGGCAGCATCCCTGAGATCCAGAAAGTCTAAACCTTGTCTGTGGTATTCTGAATAGGATCTGAAAAGGGATGACTTTGACGAGCTTCAAACTCATGAATGCTGGGCGCAGTAACAGTGTTCAAAAGGATCAATGGATCCTATTCCAACATTAGTAAGAACCAACAGATGATTAGCCATGTTCATGGACCCTTTTCACTGAGAGGACGGCTGGTAGCCATTGACAATGGTGATCCACCAACATACAGCTTGCCATGGAAGGAGACCTGCGTGCGTGAAGAAGAAGACAGTAGGAAAGCAGAAATTCAGAAGACAGAGCATCTCCAAAACCTCAACCTGTTTTCCATTACTGCATAACAAGTATCATTTAATTCATGCTCTTTTACTTTTCGCAATTAAAACTAAGAACCACTATTGATATCCTGACTAAGAATAATAAGATAACCATAACTTGCTTCAAGCCGGCAATCTCCGTGGGATCGACCCTTACTCACATAAGGTATTACTTGGATGACCCAGTGCACTTGCTGGTTAGTTGTGCGGAATTGCAAAAATTGTGATTGTAATTTTCGTGCACCAATAACCTTATGCCAGTTCAACGCATTCATATTGATGAAGAACGAATATACATCTTAGAATCAATCAAACAAGGATCGAAGAGAAACATTAATACTTTTATTAATTCATAGGACTTAGCAGGGCTCCTCCCCTCAACCAAGGAGGTTTAGAAGCTCATACTAAAAGTAAAATACAATGATGAAAATGAAAATAGGGCTGAAGATCCTTAACAAAGAGTGATCTTCTACTTTAAATGCTAAATTAATGACTAGTAAGGGTAAAGCAGTCTATTTAGTCCTAAAATCCACATATGGGCTCACTTGATAAGTGTTTGGACTGAGCTAAGATGAAATCCACGTGCTTAGGCTTTGATGAGCGGCTTGTTCTTCCTCTTGAAGGTCTTATGGAGTGCTTGAGCTCCTCAATGTCTCTTCCTTGTCTTTGTTGCTCATCTCTCATGATTCTTTGATCTTCTCTAATTTCATGGAGGAGGATGGCATGTTCTTGGTGCTCCACCCTTAGTTGTCCCATGTTGGAACTTAATTCTCCTAGGGAGGTGTTCAGTTGCTCCCAATAGTCTTGTGGAGGAAAGTGCATCCCTTGAGGTATCTCAGGGATCTCATGATGAGAGGGGTCTCTTGTTTGCTCCATCTTCTTCTTAGTGATGGGCTTGAGGTCATGCCTTCTCAGTTGAACCGGCTTTGGATGCCATAAATGGTTATGGAAAAACAAAAAGCAATGCTTTTACCACACCAAACTTAAAAGGTTTGCTCGTCCTCGAGCAAAAGAAGAAAGAAGAGAGTAGAAGAAGAAGAAATGGAGGAGAGGGAGAGTGGTAGAGGTGATTGGTGAATGGGTGAAGAAGAAGAAAGGGTGGTGGGGTTGGTGGGGATCCTGTGGGGTCCACAGATCCTGTGGTGTCAAGGAAAAGTCATCCCTGCACCAAATGTTGCTCAAAATCACGTTTTGAGCTATTTTTGGCGTTAAACGCCGGGCTGGTGCCCATTCCTGGCGTTTAACGCCAGGTTCTTGCCCTTTCCTGGCGTTTAACGCCAGTCTGGTGCCCCTTTCTGGCGTTAAACGCCCAGAATGGTGCCAGACTGGGCGTTAAACGCCCAACTGCTACCCTCACTGGCGTTTAAACGCCAGTGAGTTCTTCCTCCAGGGTGTGCTGTTTTTCTTCCTGTTTTTCATTCTGTTTTTGCTTTTTCAATGGATTTTGTGACTTCTTATGATCATCAACCTACAAAAAAAATAAAATAACAAAGGAAAATATATAAAATATAACATTGGGTTGCCTCCCAACAAGCGCTTCTTTAATGTCAGTAGCTTGACAGAGGGCTCTCATGGAGCCTCACAGATACTCAGAGCAATGTTGGAACCTCCCAACACCAAACTTAGAGTTTGAATGTGGGGGTTCAACACCAAACTTAGAGTTTGGTTGTGGCCTCCCAACACCAAACTTAGAGTTTGACTGTGGGGGCTCTGTTTGTCTCTGATTTGAGAGAAGCTCTTCATGCTTCTTCTCCATGATGACAGAGGGGTATCCTTGAGCCTTAAACACAAGGGATTCTTCATTCACTTGAATGATCAGTTCACCTCCATCAACATCAATCACAGCCTTTGCTGTGGCTAGGAAGGGTCTGCCAAGGATGATAGATTCATCCATGCACTTCCCAGTCTCTAGGACTATGAAATCAGTAGGGATGTAATGGTCTTCAATCTTAACCAAAACATTCTCTACAAGTCCATGAGCTTGTTTTCTTGAGTTGTCTGCCATCTCTAGTGAGATTCTTGCAGCTTGTACCTCAAAGATCCCTAGCTTCTCCATTACAGAGAGAGGCATGAGGTTTACACTTGACCCTAAGTCACACAGAGCCTTCTTGAAGGTCATGGTGCCTATGGTACAAGGTATGGAAAACTTCCCAGGATCTTGTCTCTTTTGAGGTAATTTCTGCCTAGACAAGTCATCCAGTTCTTTGGTGAGCAAAGGAGGTTCATCCTCCCAAGTCTCATTTCCAAATAACTTGTCATTTAGCTTCATGATTGCTCCAAGGTACTTAGCAACTTGCTCTTCAGTGACATACTCATCCTCTTCAGAGGAAGAATACTCATCAGAGCTCATGAAAGGCAGAAGTAAGTCCAATGGAATCTCTATGGTCTCATTTTGAGTCCCAGATTCCTATGGTTCCTCATTGGGGAACTCATTGGAGGCTAGTGCACGCCTATTGAGGTCTTCCTCAGTGGCGTTCACTTCCTCCCCTTCCTCTCCAGATTCGGTCATGGTTATGGCTTTGCACTCTCCTTTTGGATTTTCTTCTGTATTGCTTGGAAGAGTACTTGGAGGGAGTTCAGTAATTTTCTTACTCAGCTGTCCCACTTGTCCTTCCAAATTCCTAATGGAAGACCTTGTCTCAGTCATGAAACTTTGAGTGGTTTTGATTAGATCAGAGACCATGGTTGCTAAGTCAGATTGGTTCTGCTTAGAATTCTCTGTCTGTTGCTGAGAAGATGATGGAAAAGGCTTGCCATTGCTAAACCTGTTTCTTCCACCATTATTGTTATTGAAACCTTGTTGAGGTCTCTCTTGATTCTTCCATGAGAAATTTGAATGATTTCTCCATGAAGAATTATAGGTGTTTCCATAGGGTTCTCCTATGTAATTCACCTCTTCCATTGAAGGGTTCTCAGGATCATAAGCTTCTTCCTTAGATGAAGCCTCCTTAGTACTGCTTGGTGCATTTTGCATTCCAGACAGACTTTGAGAAATCAAATTGACTTGTTGAGTCAATATTTTATTCTGAGCCAATATGGCATTCAGAGTGTCAATCTCAAGAACTCCTTTCTTCTGACTTGTCCCATTGTTCACAGGATTCCTTTCAGAAGTGTACATGAATTGGTTATTTGCAACCATTTCAATTAGTTCCTGAGCCTCTGTAGGCGTCTTCTTCAGATGAAGAGATCCTCCAGCAGAGCTATCCAAAGACATCTTGGATAGTTCAGAGAGACCATCATAGAAAATACCTATGATGCTCCATTCAGAAAGCATGTCAGAAGGACATTTTCTGATTAATTGTTTGTATCTTTCCCAAGCTTCATAGAGGGATTCTCCATCCTTCTGTCTGAAGGTTTGGACTTCCACTCTAAGCTTACTCCATCCTTGGGGTGGAAAGAACTTTGCCAAGAAGGCATTGACTAGCTTTTCCCAAGAGTCCATGCTTTCTTTAGGTTGAGAGTCCAACCATATCCTAGCTCTGTCTCTTACAGCAAAAGGGAATAGCATCAGTCTATAGACCTCAGGGTCAACCCCATTAGTCTTGACTGTGTCACAGATTTGCAAGAACTCAGCTAAAAACTGATGAGGATCTTCCATTGGAAGTCCATGGAACTTGCAATTCTGTTGCATTTAGAGAAACCAATTGAGGCTTAAGCTCAAAGTTGTTTGCTCCAATGGCAGGGATAGAGATGCTTCTCCCATAAAAATCAGGAGTAGGTGCAGTAAAGTCACCCAGCACCTTCCTTGCATTGTTTGCATTATTGTTATTTTCGGCTGCCATGTCTTCTTCTTCTTTGAAGAATTCGGTCAGGTCCTCAATAGAGAGTTGTGCCTTAGCTTCTCTTAGCTTTCGCTTCAAGGTCCTTTCAGGTTCAGGGTCAGCTTCAACAAGAATGCCTTTGTCTTTGTTCCTGCTCATATGAAAGAGAAGAAAACAAGAAAATATGGAATCCTCTATGTCACAGTATAGAGATTCCTTGAGGTGTCAGAGGAAGAAAAATGGAAGACAGAAGTAGAAAATTCGAACTTATCAAAGAAGATGGAGTTCGAATTTTGCATTAAGGAATAGAGTTAGTCCAAAAATAGAAGGATGTGAGAAGAAGGGAAGTAATTTTCGAAAATTAAGTAAAAGATTTTGAAAATATTTTTGAAAAACACAAATTGATTTTCGAAAATAAGAGTGAGAAAGAGATCAAGTGATTTTTGAAAAAGATTTTGAAATTAGAAGTTAAAAAGATTTGATTGAAAACTATTTTGAAAAAGATGTCATTAAAAAGATATGATTGATTTTAAAAAGATGTGATTTAAAAGATATGATTTGAAAAACATTTTAAAAAAAAAGATATGATTTGAAAACAATTTTAAAAAGATTTGATTTGAAAAACATTTTAAAAAGATTTGATTTTAAAAATTAATGACTTGCCTAACATGAAAAGATATGATTCAAACATAAAACCTTCCTTAACAGAAAAGGCAAAAAATGTTCAATCAAATCATTAATTGTTAGTAAGTATCTTTGAAAAAGGAAAGAAATTGATTTTGAAAACATTTGATTGAAAAGATATGATTTGAAAAAGATTTGATTTTGAAAAACTTTGAAAACTTGAAAAAAAAATTGATTTTGAAAACAAAATCTTCCCCCTTTGCCATCCTGGCGTTAAATGCCCAGAATGGTGCACATTCTGGCGTTTAACGCCCAAACTACTACCCTTTTGGGCGTTAAACGCCCAGCCAGGCACCCTGGCTGGCGTTTAAACGCCAGTCTGTCTTCTTCACTGGGCATTTTTGAATGCCCAGCTTTTTCTATGTGATTCCTCTGCAGTATGTTCTGAATCTTCAATTCTCTGTATTATTGACTTGAAAAGACACAAATTAAAAATATTTTTGGATTTTTAATAATAAGGAATAATCAAAATGCAACTAAAATCAAATAATAATGCATGCAAGACACCAAACTTAGCAGTTTGTATACCATTGACACTAATAAAATGAGAATGCATATAACAAAACACTCAAGTCAATAGAATTCAAAGATCAAAACAAGGAAATCATCAAGAACAACTTGAAGATCAATGAGGACACATGCTTGAATGCAATAAGAACAGAAACATGCAATTGATACTAAACTTAAGATGAGAATCTAGACTCAAACAAAAAATATTTTTGGATTTTATGATTTTGTAAAATTTTTTTGTGCTTTTTCGAAAATTAAGTGAAAAGGAAAATAAAGGTATCAAAATTCTTAATGAGAATTCCAGGAATCATGCAATGTTAGTCTAAAGCTTTAGTCTAAAGGAATTAGACATGGCCGGCTAAGCTTCAGCAGGACATTGCATTCAAGAGCTAAATTGATGAGAATCAATCAGCTTTGGTGGTGATAAGAACATCACCTTTGAAACACTAGAATTCATTCTTAAGAACTCTGAAGAAAAATACCTAATCTAAGCAACAAGATGAACCGTCAGTTGTCCATACACAAGAACAATCCCCGGCAACGGCGCCAAAAACTTGGTGCACGAAATTGTGATCAATACTTTTCACATCTCAAATAATCCCTAGTAATGGCTCCAAAGACTTGGTGCTCAATACCATGGCATAAACACAACTTCGCACAACTAACCAGCAAGTGCACTGGGTCGTCCAAGTAATAAACCTTACGCGAGTAAGGGTCGATCCCACGGAGATTGGTGGTATGAAGCAAGCTATGGTCACCTTGTAAATCTCAGTCAGGCAGACTCAAATGTATAATGGTGATGAACGAAAATAACATAAAAGATAAAGATAGAGATACTTATGCATATCATTGGTGTAAGAGCTTCAGACAAGCGTATGAAGATGCCTTCCCTTCCGTCTCTCTGCTTTCCTAATGCCTTCATCCAATCCTTTCTTACTCCTTTCCATGGCAAGCTCGTGTAGGGTTTCACTGTTGTCAGCAGCTACCTCCCATCCGCGCAGTGAAAGCTAATGCACGCACTCTGTCACAGTGCTGCCAATCACCGGTTTGGTTCCCTCCCCTACCGGAATAGAATCACTCTTTTGCGTCTGTCACTAACGCCCAGTAGGTTACAGGTTTGAAGCACGTCACAGTCATTCAATCATTGAATCCTACTCAGAATACCACAGACAAGGTTAGACCTTCCGGATTCTCTTGAATACTGCCATCAGGTCCTGCCTATACCACGAAGACTCTGATCTCACGGAATGGCTGGCTCGTTTGTCAGGCGAGCACTCGGTTGTCAGGCGATCAACCATGCATCGTGCAATCAGGAATCCAAGAGACATTCACTAAGCCTCAGATGCTTGTAGAACAAGAATGGTTGTCAGTCACCTTGTTCATGGGTGAGAATGGTGATGGGCGTCAATCATCACCTTCATCATGTTGAAGAACAAGTGATATCTTGGATAAAGAACAAGCGGAATTGAATGGAAGAACAATAGTAATTGCATTAATACTCGAGGTACAGCAGAGCTCCACACCTTAATCTATGGTGTGTAGAAACTCCACCGTTGAAAATACATAAGAACAAAAGTGATCATTGGTTTCGGCCCCAGAGAGGGAACCAGAAGAACCAAGATCTGATCTAAGAACTAGATGTCCGAAGATGAAAATACAATAGTAAAAGGTCCTACTTATAGAAAACTAGTACATAGATGAGTAAATGACATAAAAATCCACTTCCGGGGCCCACTTGGTGTGTGTTTGGGCTGAGCAATGAAGAAATTTCGTGTAGAGACTCTCCTTGGAGTTAAACGCCAGCTTTAGTGCCAGTTTGGGCGTTTAACTCCCAATTAGGTGCCAGTTCCGGCGTTTAACGCTAGAATTTCTTGAGGTGACTTTAAACGCCTGTTTGGGCCATCAAATCTTGGGCAAAGTATGGACTATTATATATTGCTGGAAAGCCCAGGATGTCTACTTTCCAATGCCGTTGAGAGCGCGCCAATTGGGCTTCTGTAGCTCCAGAAAATCCACTTCGAGTGCAGGGAGGTCAGAATCCAACAGCATCTGCAGTCCTTTTGAGTCTCTGGATCAGATTTTTGCTCAGGTCCCTCAATTTCAGCCAGAAAATACCTGAAATCACAGAAAAACACACAAACTCATAGTAAAGTCCAGAAAAGTGAATTTTAACTAAAAACTAATAAAAATATACTAAAAACTAACTAGATCATACTAAAAATATACTAAAAACAATGCCAAAAAGTGTACAAATTATCCGCTCATCAGGCTTCTATGGGAGTTGAACTCCAGTCCTGGCACGGTTTTGGGCGGACTCCAGCCTGGAATCCCTTTCTGGTGCTGGACGCCAGAACTGGTCAGATAGTTGGCGTTGAACGCCAGTTTTAGGCCTTCTAATCCGAAGCAAAGTATGGACTATTATGTATTGCTAGAAAGCTCTAAAGGTAAGCTTTTCATAGCCATTGAGAGTGCTCCATTTGGACGTCTACTGCTCCGAAAAAGCTCTTCTGAATGCAGGTAGGTCAGATTTAGACAACATCTGCAGTGCTTTCTCTGTCTCTGAATCAGACTTTTGCTCTAGCTCTTCAATTTTAGTCAGAAAATACCTAAAATTGCCCAAAAACTCAGTAGAATCCAAAAATATGAATTTAATACTAAAACCTATAAAAACTCAATAAAAACTAAACAAAAACTACTAAAAACTATATGAAAATGATGTCAAAAAGCGTATAAAATATCCGCTCATCAATAACCGTTAGCTTGTCAATCACAAACAATCCCCAGAAACGGTGTCAAAAACTTGGTGCGCGAATTTGTGACTCGTACAACTGAACCAGCAAGTGCGCCAGGTCGTCCAAGTAATACCTCAAGTGAGTGAGGGTCAAATCCCACGAGGATTGCTGGATTGAGCAAGCTGTGGTTGGCTTGCAGATCTTAGTCAGGTGAATAGAAAGATAGTTGTTGTTTGTTGTAGGCGCATAAACAAGAAATAACAAAAGCAATAAGGAATTGACGTAGAGATAGTAATGAGAAATCAGTTAAGGCCTCGGAGATGCTTATTCTTCTGAATGAACACGTCATACTAATGGTCCATGAAACTAGCTCCGCAGAATTTGCACAGATAGATCGGCAAGTATACCGGATCATCCAAGTAATACCTCAGGTGAGTGAGGGTCTATCCCACGAAGATTGATAGTTTGACCAAGCAGTGGATACTTTGCAGATCTTTGTTAGGCGGATAGAAATTATAGTTTGTCACAAAAAGCATATAAAATAGATAAATAGAACTTTACTAGATAGATAAGAATTCAATGGTATGAGAACGGATGAGGCTTCGGAGATGCTTTGTCTTTCCGGATTAACTTTTCTTACTGTCTTCTTCAATAACCTTCTGATTCCTTCAATGGCAGCTGTAAGTGATTAACTCATGTCCTCTCATCGAGATAACCTCCTCTACTATAGCAATCCACCATGTTGAAGTGACTCATGTCCTCTCATCAAGCCACCTCTAGGTTTCTCACTATAGCAGAAGATAAAGCTCTAAGCAATCCACTCTCCTTCACGATCCTACTCAAGGTGCCACAGACAAGGCAGATCTTCCGAATCAAAAAGTGCTACTTCTCTGACTCTAGCCTTAATGCCATAGAGACCTCACGCACCCATAGTCAATGGGATTTCATGTCACATATCCAAATTTGCTCAGATACTCTATTGAAATGCGCAATGCAATCTCTAGCTTTAGTTCAATACTATCCGGGTCAGGAATCGCACGAAACCCATGTAGAACAAAGGTGATTGTCACGGGTCACCCTCAACTCATAAGATGGAGAACGAGCTTGCATAAGAGAATAAAATTAGACATATTTAATTAGAACAGTAATATTATTGATCCATGAAACTCAGCAGAGCTCCTAACCTTAACCTTAGGAGGTTAGTGACTCATACTGTACAGAAAATAACAATGAAAGGTTTGAATGGGAAAAATATCTCTAACAATGGTGATCTTTGTTCTATATATACTAATCTAGTAACTAAGGATTGTAGAAAATAAGATAAACTAGTCTTGTAGTGCAAAAATCCACTTCTGGGGCCCACTTGGTGAGTGTTTGGGCTAAGCTTGAGTGTCTCCCACGAGCTAGTACCCCTTAGGGGCGTTGAACACCACCCCTGGGCTCCCTTTCGGACATTGGACGCCAGCTGCTCCCTTGTAGGCACTGGACACCAGGAATAGGGCTGGTGGCTGGTGTTAACCGCCAGTTTTGGGCCTTTATTTCCAAAGCAAAGTATGGACTATTATCTATATCTGAAAAGCCCTGGATGTTAGCTATCTATAGTCATTGAGAACGCTCTATTTGGACCTCTGTAGCTCTAAAAAAACCTCTTCGAGTGCATAGAGGTCAGATCCTAATAGCATCTGTGATGAGTGGATTTTTGACAGTTTCGAATTTCACAAATGAAATCTTGTTGTAAAGTATAGTCTCTAAACCAACAATAATCCCTTCATAAAAAAATTTGTTTGTCACAAGTACAAACCCCTAAAATCTATAAACCGAAGTATTTAAACCTCGGGTCGTCTCTCAAAGGACTTGCAGGGTAGTGTTCTTGTTATTGGTTATGAACTTGTTTATTTTGGGGTTTTAGATGAGAAATATGAATAGTAAAGGGTAATGAAATTTTATTAACAAAATGGTCTTGGCAAGGTTTGGTTGCCAAGGGTCTTCATCATTATCACTAGCCACAAGTATGGTAGTTGCAAGGATTAATCCCACTTAGTCATCCTTAATTCAATTAACAAAGGAAAGTCAAGTGAGTTATATCAATCCTAGTCCATAAATCCTAGCTTTTCACTAATTGGATTAATGAAGGCTAGAGTCAATGCCTATCAACTATCAATCAATTGGACACTAGTAACTCAAGAAATCCTAAGTTACCTTCTCGAGCCAAGAACATAAAATTCTATTCTAACATTCTCCCAAGCATTTAATCAAACACTTGGAAGGTACAAAGGAAAGAATAGTAAATCACGACGAGAATGAATTCTAACAACAATTGAATGCAAAGAATTAACAACAACAATCAAGGAAATCACAATTATCATGAATTACCTCAATATTGCATTATTGAAAGAAAATAAAGGAACAACAATCTATCCAAAACAAAATATGGAATTACAATTATTAAAGCACATAACCAGAAAGAAGAAGAGGACAAGAGTAAGAATTGATAAAGGAGAAGTGAATTAAAGCATGAATTAAACCTAGATCTAAGAGGAGAGATTAACCTAAACCTAATCCTAATTCTAGAGAGAAGTGAGAACTTCTCTCTCTAGAAAACTAACTCTAAACTAAAACTAACTCCTAGTTAATCAATCTATCTCTCTATCTATGCCCTTTCCCTTTCATCTTGGTCCTTTTAATCCTTTCTACTAGAATTATGGCACCAAAATGGGTTCAGAAACTCTCCAAAATCGCTAGGCACGTGTTGCTTTAATGAGATCACCTGTGGACTGCGACGCATGCACGCACGATACGTGTGCGCGTCCTCAGCCGATCCCGCAATGTGCGTGCGAGCGCCTTGTGCGCGTGCGCGTGCTTGGTCGAATTCTTTTCTTTGGCTTTTTATGCTTCTCTCCATTTGTATGCTTCCTTCCTTGCTCCTTTGATCCATGCCAAGCCTATTTCAATCCTGGAATTACTAGCAAACACATCAAGTCATCTTATGGAATTAAGGAGGAATTAGAATTCATCAAAATAAGGCTTAAAAAGCATGTTTTTACACTTAAGCACAAATACGGGAGAGATTACAAAATCATGCTAATTCCTTGGCTAAATGTGACAAAAGGTTGATGAAATGCTCTAAATTCAATACAAGATAAACCCTAAAAATGGGGTTTATCAATCTGCAGTCCTTTCTCTGTCTCTGAATCAGACTTTTGTTCAAGCTCCTCAATTTCAGCTAGAAATTACCTGAAATCACCATAAAACACACGAACTCAAAGTAGAATCCAAAAATGTGAATTTTAAACTAAAATCTATGAAAACTTAATAAAACTTAAACAAAACACAATGAAAACTTTATGAAATTGATGCCAAATAGTGTATAAAATATCCGCTCATCAACTAACTACTCCAACGATGAATAATTCCTTCAATGGAAAGGTTGTAAGTGATTAAGCCATGGGTCATGGTCATTAATCTCCTCTGATCCAAACCAAACACCCGAATAGGCTAGATCAATCTGGGAGAGGGTGAAGCTCACATCAATCTCTGATGATCCTACTCAAAACACCATAGACAAGGTCGGATCTTCCGGATTAGAGAATGAAGCTCTATGATTCTAGCCCTTAGAACCACAGGAACCTCAATTACCCCTGACTAACGAGATTTCTTGTCACATATCCCAAATAGCCGAAGAGTGACAGGACTCATATAGAACAGGGAGTCTTACTTTTGTTCCACCCCAAATTCATAAAGATGAAGAGTGATAATGCATCATAGAATAGAATCAAACATATATTAAAGTAGAAAAGTAATTCTATTAATTCATAGGAATTAGTAGAACTGACGTACGAAAAATCACCGATCAAGAGTTTATAAAGAAAATAGCGTTGTGAGTATAGCTCTTAACCAATGAAGATACCGCGTATCAATTTAAAAGAGTTGTCACAAAATTTAGAAATAAAATACTGGGAGTATGAATCCCAGGTCATCTCCCAACGAGCTGACAAAAGAGTGCTATTTTATTGATCAGAGGCTTTCCAAGGATTTTTAAGAGTTGAAGAACAGAGAGTAAGTGGTTGAGAATTTATATAATCAAATAAAAAGCCTTGACCGGGGGTAGATTAATTGGAAGTTCTATCCTTGTTGGAATTTCTCAAGTGTAGCTTCAAGAGGTTGTTATTTTCACTTAGTTAACCCTTACTAAACAAAGGATAGTCAAGTGATTGAGCTAATTCTTATTTGCAAGTCCTAATCCTCTCGCTTGGGAAGAATTAATGTTAGTAAATAGAGAATTATCTAATAACTTCCAAATTAACTAATCGCTTGAGCATTCCAACTCAAAGGGCCACCTCTTAATCACCCCCCAAGTCAAATGGGAGTTCAACTCCATCGACAAGAATATAACTTTCACAGAATTAAGAGAGGAATAAAAGTGAGACATGATGAACAATAACTGAAAATCAATTAAAAGTAAAAATAGTTCTTTGCATTAACAAATTCCAAAAACAATCCAATTGTAACTCTGAATAAGGATTAAGGATATGGAAGAGTAAGGGACAAAGGAAACAAACGGGAATAAATGAAACTTCAACGGAGGTAGCAACTCTTCTCAATATCCAAGTCAATAGCAAAAGCAGTAAAATTCTAAGAACTTTGAATGTGAAGAAAACCTAGAGGAAGCAGGAGAAATCTCTCTCCAGATTCCAAACTAAAACTAAAACTATGCATAATGAGAATGTCGCCTGAGTCTCTACTGTTCTCTGGCTCTAGTCTGTGTTTCTGGGCTGAGAATTGGGTCTAAAACGGGCCCAAAATTGCCCCCAGTGATTTTCTGCAACTGCTGTACGTCGCACATGTCACGCATGCGCGTCGTTTGTGAAAACTCCTTGTCACGCGTACGCGTCAGTTAAGCGTACTGATAAGCGTGTGCTTAAGAACTCTGTAAACCTCTAACTGGGGACTCTAGCAAATTTGAGTCACAATCTGAAAAGGTTCACCCAGTTATGTGTCTGTGGCATTCATGTATCTGGTGGTAATACTGAAAAACAAAGTTCTTAGGGTTACGGCCAAGACTCATAAAGTAGCTGTGTTCAAGAATCAACATATTGAACTAGGAGAATCAATAACATTATCTAAATTCTGAGTTCCTATAGATGCCAATCATTCTGAATTTTAAAGGATAAAATGAGATGCCAAAACTGTTCAGAAGAAAAAAGTTACTAGCCCCGCTCATCTAATTGGGACTAAGTTTCATTGATATTGTGAGATTCATTGTATATTCTCTTCTTTTTATTCTATTTTGTTTTCAGTTGCTTGGGGACAAGCAACAATTTAAGTTTGGTGTTGTGATGGGCAGATAATTTATACGCTTTTTGGCTTTGTTTTTAGGTAGTTTTTAGTATGATTTAGTTAGTTTTTCGTATATAATTATTAGTTTTTATGCTAAAATCACATTTTTGGACTTTACTATGAGTTTGTGTGTTTTTCTGTGATTTCAGGTATTTTCTGGCTGAAATTGAGGGACCTGAGCAAAAATCTTATTCAGAGGCTGAAAAAGTACTGAAGATGCTGTTGGATTCTGACCTCCCTGCACTCGAAGTGGATTTTCTAGAGCAAAAAATACCCAATTGGGGCACTCTCAATTGCGTTGGAAAGTAGACATCTTGGGATCTCCAGCAATGTATAATAGTCCATACCTTTCCCGAGATTTGATGGCCCAAATTGGCGTCAAAACGCCGGTCAGAGACCCTTTTCTGGCGTTAAACGCCAGAATTGGCATAAAAGCTGGAGTTAAACGCCCAAACTGGCACCAGAGCTGGCGTTTAACTCCAGGAAAAGCCTATGCATGTGAAAGCTTCAATGCTCAGCCCAAGCATACACCAAGTGGGCCCCAGAAGTGAATTTCTGCATCATTTACTTATTTCTGTAAACCCTAGGTTACTAGTTCACTGTAAATAGGACCTTTTACTATTGTATTTTCATCTTTTGATCATCTTTGATCTTGGGATCAGTTCTTTGAACCCCTTTTTTGATTGTTTCAAGTTATTTGGGAGGCATGGCCATTTGGCCATGTCTAAACCTTTTTCTTATATATTTTCAACAATGGAGTTTCTACACATCATAGATTAAGGTGTGGAGCTCTGCTGTTCCTCATGAATTAATGCAATTACTATTGTTTTCAATTCAATTCAAGCTTATTCTTGTTCTAAGATATCCATTCGCACTTCAACATGATGAATGTGATGATCAAGTGACACTCATCACCATTCTCACTTATGAACGCGTGCCTAACAACCACTTCCGTTCTACCTGAAAACAAGCTTGAATGCATATCTCTTGGCCTCCTGGTTCACGACCCATGGTTGTCTCTCCTAACAACAGAGCCTTTCATTCCGTGAGATCAGAGTCTTCGTGGTATAAGCTAGAATCAATTGGCAATATTCTTAAGATCCGGAAAGTCTAAACCTTGTCTGTGGTATTTCGGGTAGGATCTAGGATGGGATGACAGTGACGAGCTTCAAACTCGCGAGTGCTGGGCACTGTGACAGTGCACAAAAGGATCAATGGATCATATTCTGACACGAACAAAAACCGACATATGATTAGCCCTACGTAACCCGTAGCCGGACCATTTTCACTGAGAGGATGGAGGTAGCCATTGACAACGGTGATCCCCCAACATACAGCTTGCCATGGAAGGGAGTACGCAAGATTGGATGAGGACAATAGGAAAGTAGAGGTTCAGAGGGAACGAAGCATCTTCATACACTTATCTGAAATTATCACCAATGAATTACATAAGTATCTCTATCTTATTTTATGTTTTATTCATCTTTTAATTCTCAAAACCCCATAACCATTTGAATCTACCTGACTGAGATTTACAAGGTGACCATAGCTTTCTTCAAGCTGGCAATCTCCGTGGGATCGACCCTTACTCACGTAAGGTATTACTTGGACGACCCAGTGCACTTGCTAGTCAGCTGCACGAAATTTTGAAGAAAGTGTGTGAATCACAATTTCGTGTACCACGTACGCGTCGCTCGTCCTCTGCGCTAATCACTCGTGTGCGTCAAGTGTGCGTCCGCGTCATGTCTCACTGGTCAGCTCCATCGTTTCTTTGTGTTCCTTCTATTTTTGCAAGCTTCCTTTCCATTCTCCAAGCCATTTCTACCTTGTAAAGCCTGAAAATACTTAACACATAGATCACGGCATCGAATGGTATAGAGATGGATAAAAATCTACAATTTAAAGGCTCTGGAAGCAAGTTTTTATTCACAGTATTAAATCAGGAAGGCAAACGTATAACATGCTAATTACATGAGCAGGTGTAGGAGAAAGGTGATAACAACCACTCAATTCAACACAAGATAAACCATAAAATAGTGGTTTATCAACCTCTCCACACTTACACATTAGCATGTCCTCATGCTAAGCTCTAAGAGATCAAAAAGAATAAATAGGGACATTATGACTCATGCAATGCAATGCAACCTATACATATGAATGCAACTATATGATGAAATGTCTATACCTACTTGGTTAAGAAAATAAACAAGTTCTTCAAGACAAACAGAAATCAAATTCCACTGATCCCAACCACACAATAAAAGAATAGTAAACTTGTAAGGAGATAGCTCATGAAAGCCGGGAACATATAGTCAAGCTTGAACCCTCACTAGGAGCGTATATGCACTCTAGTCACTCAGGTGTATAGGGTAATCCACTCTAGTCTCCTCCATTCATGCTTTCTAGAACGTTGTTCTTTATCTAACCAATCAACAAATATCTAATGGACACATGCAAACATCATGAGGTCTTTCTTAAGGTTGTAATGGAGCTTAGGTAAGGGTGATGTTACATGTATGGCCAAGTGAGCTGAAAATTGAATCCTTGATTATCCTAAGTTCTCACCTAACACACACACACGTTTCCTATGCTTCTAAAATCATGCCTAAATACCCATTATCTCACTTTGTATGTTGCACCTACTCATGCATTTAAATGTTCTTTTTATTTCACCTCATATGCATTGATTCTTTTTATTAAACTTATCATTTGGGGTGCTTTCATTACCCTATACAAATTTTTTTTGAAAGCATCATAGCATCAATGCATTTGGTTTTCATAATTTCACATGAGTAGTATTCAGACCTTAGATATTTATCAATTAACATACATTCTTATTAACCCGAGTTCCTATAGTTTTCCCACATTTAGTTTACACACAATCTCTATCTTATGCTAACCAAATATTCAATTTGGGGTAATTAATTTGTTTTTCTGTTTAAGGCTAGTGATGTGGTAAAATATAGAACAAATGAGAATTAATAGGCTCAAAGTGGCAAACAAGGAATAATTAGAATGGCAGGCCATTTAGGATAGTGAGCTAATAAAAAATGATGGCCTCAATCATACATATGCATGAATACATTAAATAATGGACATATAGAATGGAGCAAATCATAGATTGTAATCATAGAGGAGAGAAAACACACAAGAATAAAGATCATGGTCAAATAATGTAACCATACAATTAGGCTCAAAATCTCACTGGGTTGTGTGTTCTAGCTCTAAAACCATGTTCCAAATTACAATCTTCAAACAAGTTTAACATAGAATTTTGGTTTGAAATAGTGAAATTTTTCAAAAATAGGGTCTTTGAAAAGAACTTATTATTTTTCAACCAAGCAGAGTATACATGCAACTAATTATTACTATGCAATCTATTCTATCTAAACAAAAAGAAAATTTATCTACTGGTGCTAAGAGAAAGAGAAGTTACCTCTGGAAGTCAGGTACTGACCGACCTCCCCACACTTAAAGCTTGGCACCGTCCTCGGTGCCATCAGTCAGGAACAAAGGGGGACTGGTAACAGCATTTCCATAGTAGGGTGCGTCTAGACTCCCAGTGCTGGTAGTTAAAATGGAGTCCGGAGAGTCTGGTTCTTCTGTGGGTGGGTGGTTGCCAACAATCAGCTCCTTGAGGTATGTAAACTGGCGCTTGAGACGGTGCTCCATGCGATCCAACCTTTGTAGTATCTGAAGGAGCAGCTGATTTGTTGAAGGTGCTTGTGATGTGGAAGAAGAAGGGATATCTCTGGCCGGGTCTTCAGTCCGGCTAGTAGTGGCTACTGCAGGTCTGATGTATTTTCCACTCAGAACATATTGATCATCCCGAGGAAGCATAGCCTTGGTGTCTCCAGCTCTATAGGGGACTCCGGCTGCCTAGACCAAATCTGAAACCAAGGCGGGAAAAGGTAAGTTGCCCACAATCTGTACATGTCCCATGGCTTGCCGGATGTCTCTTGGTAAGTTAAGAGGCTGGTCCGTAAGGATACACCAGATGAGAACAACCATGTCTGCAGTGAAGGAGGACTTGTGAGTGCTCGGGAAGACGTAGTGGGATATAATTTGTCCCCACACACGAGCCTCCAAAGTAAGTGCGGAAGCTAATATGCTCTTAAGACAGGATCGATGGTAACCATAGATCCATGAGCTGCCAGGTAGTGCTATAGTTCTGATAACGTCATCCCAGTCAAATTGGTATCGCTAACGCCTGAGAGAGGCTTCTTGAAATGCATCCAATCCTTCTAGAGAGGGGGGAAGATTTAAAGTTTGCTGAATGACCTCCTCAAATATGGGGATCTGCTTCTGACGGACATAGACAGACTACAAGTTTGGCATGTAAAAATTGGAGTAGAATTCAACTATCCATGAGAGATTGACCTGCCGTGGCTGTATTCGTAAAAAACCATTGTCTTCTATCAATGTGAGGCTCTACCAAGTCAACAATATTGGTAGGGAAGATGAGAAGGTCTGGTTGTTGTAGTTCCTCGCCGCCTGAATGGGGAACATCTGTTCACAGTAGCAGTTAGTGAACCGCGTAGTGTCCCTTGCTAGAAAGGCTTTTTCAGATTCATTGACCTTGATGATCTTCTTGACTCGCTTTGTTGATGGTTTGATAGCTGTTGAAGATGGTTCCGTAGCTACCGCTCTTTTAGTTCCTCTCTTTGCCGGTGGTTTGGGGGCAGCTTTCTCTTTACCTTTCTTGGTGGCCATCCTGAAAGAGAAAAAGAAAGGTACATGTAAGTCCAAGGGTTAGAACAAGGAAGAGGACCGTACAAGTAATGATCTTGCCAAGGTAAAGAAGGATGTCGTTAACACATGGTTGCGACTTCATGTAACTAGGACATCAATGGAAATATAGCAAGAAAGATTAAGGCAATTAAATGCAAGATGTTTATTGGTATGCCGGTAAGGGCATGAGTAGCATAGATCAATCATTAATTACGAAAAATGTATTATCACTTGTAACAAATTAACAATCACGTTTGTATTGACAATTATATTAAATTAATAAAATATGGAAAGGGTTTTGTGAAAAACAGGCATTAGAGTAGAAAGATAGAACAATTAAAATTGCACAATGCCATATGGGCTTTTCACAAACACTTAGTGTGCATGTTTAATATGATAGGGAAAGAATTAATTGGAACATGCAAGCATTCCAAAAATAATTAATATGAATTGTCAAACAACTCCATAATAATAATCATAAGCAATTATAGAAGAAATCACCCATTAAGATATCTAACACCAAGTAAAATAATGCAAAAGTAAATAATTAAGGGGAGGAAGGGAGAGAAAATAGAAAGAAAGAACCTTGAGAAGAAGGTGATAAAAAGAGGGATGATGGAGAATGTGAGATCGAGAAAATATAAGAGAAGGGGGAGAAAAAGAAGATAGAGTAAGGGAAGAAGAAGAAGAAGAATGGAGAGAAAAGAAAGAAAGAAGAAGAAAGAAATTAGGATCAGAAAAGGAAAAGATCTGAAAAGTGGCGGCGCAGGGATCAGGTTCTACGCTGATGACGCGTACGCGTGGGTTGCGTAGAAAGGGAGGTGACGCATAAGTGTCGGTCATGCGGACACGTGACCGTATTTGTGCTACTAGCGCGAGGGCAATGTGGCTCTCGCACAACTCTCTGTTCAAATTGGGATGTGTGCCAAAATGCCATATGACGCGTGCGCGTCAAGCACACGCATGCGTGGAAGCATATAGTTTGAAGATGATGCGCACGCATCAGGGACGCGTACGCGTGATGCAATTTGTGCCTTGGGTACAATGCCAGCACCAAGCCAGCCCAACTTTCGGCCAAAACACCTTTTACATCGATTTTGCTGGGTCACGCATACGCGTCAATGACGCGTACGCGTGAAGTGCCAAAATCCCAAGTGACACGTACGCGTGATGATGCTTGTGTGATTGGCACACTTTCTACACTGCTCCCACGCAACTTTCTGCCTTTTTTTTTATGCAGACGCAAATGCAGACTATATGCAGAAATAATGAGAAGAGTCACTAAAAATAGAAACTGAGAAGAGAGGAACGATCATACCATGGTGGGTTGTCTCCCACCCCGCACTTTGCTTTAACGTCCTTAAGTTGGACGGTCCACAAGCTTAATCTGCTTCTGTTGGCGGGTCCTCCAAGAGGAAAACCTCTAGCTCTTTATTGTCCTTCATCTTCTCACCATGATACAGCTTTAAGCGATGTCCATTGACTTTGATGAGATTGGAACTTGAAGGATGGCTCAGGTGGAAGACTCTATATGGCTCTGCCTTCTCTACTCTGTAGGGTCCTTCCCACCTTGATCTCAGCTTGCCTGGCATGAGCCTCAACCTTGAGTTGTAAAGGAGAACTAATTCCCTAGGTCTGAACTCTCTCCTTTTAATGTGCTTATCATGCACAGCCTTCATCTTTTCTTTGTATAGCTTGGAGTTATCGTATGCTTCTAAGCGAAGGTTCTCTAACTCTTGCAGTTGCATTTTCATTTCAGCTTCGGCCTTCTCAAATCCCATGTTGATTTCCCTCACTGCCCAGAATGCCTTGTGTTCCACCTCCACAGGAAGGTGGCAAGCTTTTCCGTATACTAGGCGGAAGGGGCTCATCCCGATTGGTGTCTTGTATGCTATCCGATATGCCCAAAGCGCATCTTGTAGCCTGGTGCTCCAGTCCTTCCGATGAGGCTTGACTATCTTCTCCAACATACGCTTTTATCTCTCTGTTTGACACCTCAGCTTGTCCATTAGGCTGGGGGTGGTAGGTTGTTTCTACCTTGTGGACGATCCCATGCTTTTTCAGTAGTCCTGCTAATCTCCTATTACAAAAGTGAATGCCTTGATCACTCAAGATTGCTCGTGGTGATCTAAAGCGACAGATAATATGGTTTCTAACAAAGGAGACAACAGTATTAGCATCATCAGTATGGGTAGGAATAGCTTCCACCCATTTAGAAACATAATCTACAGTCAACAGTATATAAAGATAACCACTAGAGTTTGGAAATGGACCCATGAAGTCAATGCCCCAAACATAAAAAATTTCACAGAATAGCATAATTTGTTGGGGCATCTCATCCCTCCTGGATATATTCCCAAACCTTTGGGATGGGAAACAAGATTTACGAAAGGCAGTAGCATCTTTAAAAAGAGTTGGCCACCAGAATCCACAGTCTAAAATTTTTTTATCTGTTCTTTGAGGGCCAAAATGTCCACCACTTTCAGAGGAGTGGCATGCCTCTAAAATGGAGTAGAATTCTGATTGAGGCACACACCTAATTATCTGATCAGCACCATACCTCCACAAATATGGGTCATCCCATATATAATATTTGGACTCGCTTTTTAGCTTGTCCTTCTGATGCTTATTAAAATTGAGAGGGAAGGTATGACTAACTAGATAATTAGATACAGGTGCATACCAAGAAACTACTTCAGATACTGCATGCAAGCTATCAAATGGAAAAGCATCATTGATAGGAGTGGGTCATCCTTATTGTGCTCAAGGCGACTCAAGTGGTTCACAACTAAATTTTGAGAACCACTCCTATCCTTAATTTCTAAATCAAATTCTTGTAGTAGCAGTATCCAACGGATTAGCCTTGGTTTGGACTCTTTTTTAGCTAATAAATATTTTAGAGCTGCATGGTCTGAGTACACTACCACCTTAGTACCAAGTAAGTAGGCTTGAAATTTATCCAGAGCAAAAACAATGGCTAGAAGCTCTTTTTTAGTGGTAGTGTAATTGGACTGAGCATCGTCTAATGTCTTTGAAGCATATGCAATTACAAAAAGGATCCTTACCTGCGCGCTGGGCCAGCAGTGCTCCTACAGCATGGTTGGAGGCATCACACATAATCTCAAAGGGCTGGCTCCAGTATGGTCCTCTCACAATTGGAGCTTGAGTCAAGGCGATCTTCAGCTTATCAAATGCTTCCATGCAGTCCTCACTCAGCTCGAACTCAACATCCTTCTGCAGCAATCTAGATAAAGGTAAAGCTACCTTACTGAAGTCCTTGATGAATCCATGGTAAAAACCTGCATGGCTAAGGAACGAATGGACTTTCCTCACAGAGGAGGGGTAAGGTAAACTAGAAATGACATCTACCTTTGCTGGATCTACAGAAATACCAGTGTTAGAGACAACGTATCCTAGAACAATACCTTGTTGGACCATAAAATGGCACTTTTCAAAATTCAAAACAAGGTTTGAACTAACACACCTGTCTAATACGCTAGCTAAACTATCCAAGCAAAGGCTAAAAGAATCACCATACACACTAAAGTCATCCACGAAAACTTCCATACAGTCTTCAAGAAGATCTGAGAAAATACTCATCATGCATCTTTGGAACGTTGCCGGTGCATTACATAAGCCAAAAGGCATCCTCTTATACGCATACGTTCCAAAGGGGCATGTAAAAGTAGTTTTCTCCTGATCTTCAAGAACTATATGTATCTAAAAATAGCCAGTGTAACATCTAGAAAACAGTAGTGTGATTTACCTGACAGGCGATCAAGCATCTGATCGATAAATGGTAAGGGGTAGTGATCCTTACGAGTGGCCTGGTTGAGACGCCTGTAATCAATGCATACCCTCCAGGCGTTCTGCACCCTAATCGCAATGAGCTCTCCATGGTCATTCTTTACTGTTGTGACTCCAGATTTCTTTGGAACCACTTGTATTGGGCTGACCCATTTGCTGTCTGAGATTGCGTAAATGATGTCTGCCTCCAGTAGTCTAGTCACTTCCTTCTTGACAACCTCTAAGATGGTGGGATTCAGTCTTCTTTGGGGTTGACAGACAGGTCTTGCTCTCTCTTCTAAAAATATTCTGTGCTCACAAATTTGAGGGTTGATGCCTACTATATCCGCCAAACGCCACCCAATTGCTTTCTTGTGTCTTCTTAGCACACTAAGTAGTTGTTCCTCTTGTTGGAAAGTGAATTCCCTTGCAATGATAACTGGGAGCTTCTAGTTATCCTCAAGGTAAGCATACTTGAGGTGGGGTGGAAGGGGTTGTAACTCCAATCTCTGCTCATGGTTACGCACTTGATCATCTGGAACTAGTGACGGTTGTAATGTGTCTCTGTCTAGTACAAGGGATGTCCCCACACTTGCACCTTGCTCCATGTGCCTCTCCTCTACTTCCTCCTGGTGAACTGCAGCTACAATCTCATCAATAATGTCGTACTGAAAGATGGAATGGTCTTCCAGATGATGCTTCATAGCCTCATTCAGATTGAAGCTCACTGCTCGGTCGTCTATCTCAAAAGAATAAGTTCCTGAGAATGCATCCAACTTGAACTTTGAGGTCTTCAAGAATGGTCTTCCGAGCAAGATGGATGACGGTATTCTTGAGTCATTTTGGGGCATCTCCAAGATGTAGAAGTCAATGGAAAATGTGAGCCCTTTGATGTTCACCAGCACGTCCTCAGCAATTCCAACCACTGTAATAATGCTTTTATCTGCTAATACAAAATGAGCTGCCGATCTTTTCAAGGGAGGGAGCCTCAAAGTATCATATATAGACAAAGGCATAATACTTATGCACGCTCCTAAATCACACATGCATTCATAAAATATTACACCCGCAATGGTACAGTTAACCATGCATGGACCTGGGTCACTGCATTTTTCAGGTATATCCCCCATTAAGGCAGATATAGAACTACCTAAAGGAATAATTTCTAATTCATTAATCTTATCCTTATGCATGCACAAATCCTTTAGAAACTTCGCATATTTAGGTACTTGCTGAATAACATCAAAAAGGGAGAACAGTTACCTCAACCTTTTTGAAGATTTCTACCATTTTTGGGTCAAGTTCCATCTGCTTTCTGGGCCTCCGTGCAAGGTGTGGAAATGGGATAGGGATGGCGTCTCTGGTAGTTTTAGCTTCTTTTGGTGTGCCATTCTCTGGTTGAGTTGCTTCTTCCTCAACCATGTCATGTACCTCATCTTCCTCTTCAACATCCTTCATTTCAACCATGTCTTCAGCTGGGGCGTATTCTTATGGTCTCGGCTCCTCATGATTTCGCTCTTGCATTGTGGTTCCAGACCTTAAAGTGATGGCATTGATGCCTCCCTTGGGGTTGGGTAAAGGTTGAGAAGGAATTCCACTGGAGCTTGAAGGCTGGTTGTTGGAGTTGTTCAGTGATCCAATCTGTGAGACGAGAGCTTGTAAAGTAGAATTCATACCGTTTAAGGTAGAAGTAAGGTTGTTCTCCATGGTCTTCTGTCTTTGATCAATAGAGTGTTGCAACTCATCATTAGAAGAGGAAGGGGGGTAAGTAATCTGAGGGGTCTGCTACTGGTTGTTCTGAGGCACTTGGGATTGCCTTTGGTGAGGTGCTCTGTAAGGCTGTTTTGGTTCTGCTGTCTATTATTGTTGTTATTCCACCTCTGATTTCCATTCTTGTCTCTGCCTCCTCTGTTGTAGTTGTCCCTCTATCCCTGGTTAGGATTATCTCTCCAATCCTGGTTGGAGTTGTCCTGCCAACTTTGATTGTAGTTTTCACCTTGGTTGTAGTTGCCACCTTGTTGATAGTATCCTTTATTTGGGTGATCATAGAAATTATGAATAGCTACCAAGGTGTTGTCCTCATGTTGGAGCTGTGGACACTCATCAGTGTAATGACTATAATCAGCATGTATTCTACATACTCTCTGAGGGACCAGTTGATGACTCTGTTGTGGTGGGGGAGGCTGAGGTTGTTGTTGATTCAGGTGTATCTGCTTCAGTAAGTTGGTCATCTCACATAGACTTTGTGTGAGAGCAGTAGTCTCGTTGCTAGAGGAGACCTTTGCCACAGTCTTGGGATGGTTGTTTCTGTGCTTGTGATTCTGAGCGGACTCAGCCAGGTTGGCGATCAGTTGCCATGCTTCATGTGTGGTCTTATACTTTTTCAGAGAACCATTACTTGCACCATCCAATGTAGTCTTGTCCTGAGGCTTCATGCCCTGTGTGAAGTAGTTGATCAACACCAACTTGTCAATCATGTGGCGGGGGCATGCGTCTAGGAGATTATTGAAGCGCTCCCAATACTCATAAAGAGTCTTAGATTCGCCTTGAATAATCATTGAAATTTCTTTCCTCAGTCTATCAGTAACTTCAGTTGGAAAGTATTTTTCTAAGAATTCTCCTCTAAGCGTATCCCTGTTTGTAACAATTGCTTCAGGTTGAGTATAGTACCACTCCCTCGCCTTTCCCTCAAGAGAAAACGGGAAGGCGGCTAGCAGGATAGAAGTCTCAGTTGCACTATTACGCCTAACAGTAGAACAGGCTGTCTGAAAATATCTGAGGTGCTTGAGAGGCTCTTGAGCAGGTAAGCCATGAAACTTCGGCAGTAGATTGATAAGTGTAGCCTTCAGTTCAATATCTGCACCCAGATTTGGATGACGCGCTTGGAAAGGTCGTAGTGTAAAGTCCGGATCTTCTGCTTCCTAGAGAGTAATCCTCCTGGGAGCCGCCATGTTCTCTGCGCGTAAATCAACAAAATCAGAAGGAAAGGAGCTTGTTTCTTCCTTAAATGACATTTCAGATTCGTCCTCAAATAGGACTAACCGACGCCGATCTTGCCTTATACGTGAAATAGTTCTTTCAATTTCAGGATCAAATACGGGTAGGCTCGGATCAGGTAGTGAACTCGTCATTCAATGAAAGAAACATACAGCACATGGTAATAAAATAGAAAAAATGCAAATAAATAAATTCCAACCAATAAAATAGCACACTGTTGCAACTCCCCGGCAACGGCGCCAAAAATTGACGTATGAAAAATCACCGATCAATAGTTTATAAAGAAAATAGCGTTGCGAGTATAGCTCTTAACCAATGAAGATACCGCGTATCAATTTAAAAGAGTTGTCACAAAATTTAGAAATAAAATACTGGGAGTATGAATCCCAGGTCGTCTCCCAACGAGCTGACAAAAGAGTGCTATTTTATTGATCAGAGGTTTTCCAAGGATTTTTAAGAGTTGAAGAACAGAGAGATAAGTGGTTGAAAATTTATATAATCAAATAAAAAGCCTTGACCGGGGGTAGATTAATTGGAAGTTCTATCCTTGTTGAAATTTCTCAAGTGTAGCTTCAAGAGGTTGTTATTTTCACTTAGTTAACCCTTACTAAATAAAGGAAAGTCAAGTGATTGAGCTAATTCTTATTTTCAAGTCCTAATCCTCTCTCTTGGGAAGAATTAGCATTAGTAAATAGAAAATTATCCAATAACTTCCAAATTAACTAATCGCTTGAGCATTCCAACTCAAAGGGTCTCCTCTTAATCACCCCCCAAGTCAAGTGGGAGTTCTACTTCATCGACATGAATATAACTTTCACAAAATTAAGAAAGGAATAAAAGTGAGACATGATGAACAATAACTAAAAATCAATTAAAAGTAAAAATAGTTCTTTGCATTAATAAGTTCCGAAAACAATCCAATTGTAACTCTGAATAAGGATTAAGGATATGGAAGAGTAAGGGACAAAGGAAACAAACTGGAATAAATGAAACTTCAATGGAGGTAGCAACCCTTCTCAATATCCAAGTCAATAGCAAAAGAAGTAAAATTTTAAGAACTATAAATGTGAAGAAAACCTAGAGGATGCAGTGGAAATCTCTCTCTAGATTCCAAACTAAAACTAAAACTATGTAGAATGATAATATCGCCTGAGTCTCTACTGTTTCCTGGCTCTAGTCTGTGTTTCTGGGCCGAAAACTGGGTCTAAAACTGGCCCGAAATCGTCCCCAGCGATTTTCTGCAACTGCTGTACGTCGCGCATGTCTGACGCGTACGCATCGCTCGTCCTCTACGCTAATCACGCTTGCGCGTCATGTGTGCGTGCGCGTCATGTCTCACTGGTCAGCTCCATCATTTCTTTGTGTTCCTTCCATTTTTGCAAGCTTTCTTTCCATTCTCCAAGCCTTTTCTGCCCTGTAAAGCCTGAAAACACTTAACACCGAGATCACGGCATCAAATCGTATAGAGATGGATAAAAATCTACAATTTAAAGGCTCTGGAAGCACGTTTTTAATCATAGTATTAAATCAGGAAGGCAAACGTATAACATGCTAATTACATGAGGTGTAGGAGAAAGGTGATAAAAACCACTCAATTCAACACAAGATAAACCATAAAATAATGGTTTATCAAGAACACCTAAGCTTAACATAGGAGGTTTAGTTTCTCAAACTGTACAGAAAATAATGTGTAAGGTTCGAATGTGGTGGTGAAGATCCTCAACAATGGTGATCTTCCTTCTACATATACTAACACTAAACCTAAAAAAGATATTAATAATAATTAGAAATTATAAAAATAAACTAAACTAGACTAAAGGTACGAAATTCCACTTTTGGGCCCACTTGGTGAGTGTTTGGGTTGAGCTTGGCATCCAACTTGGAAGGATGGGCATTGAACGCCCACTAGAGGGTAGATATGCTGCTTCCTTGCTCCCCTTGGGGTGTTGAACGCCAGGTTTGGGCGTTCAACGTTGGCTTGAGTCCTCCTTGGGTGTTCAATGCCAGAAAGGGGGTAGTTTGGGCGTTCAACGCCTGTTTTGGGCAGTCCAATCCAAAGAAAAGTATAGACCATTATATATTGCTAGAAATCCCTGGAAGTTAGATTTCCAACATTGTTGAGAGCGTTTAACCCTATAATAGTTGCTACATCAAAAAGAATCGGGCCCACCATCCCACATGGCAAGTGGAAGTTGTTAGTCGACAGACTCCAGAAGTACAAGATAGCTCCGATCATCTAGTGGTGAGTGGTAAGTTGGTATTTAGATAATCGAAGCAAGTCATATATAACACGCCAAACCCAAAAGTCTTTCTTTTCTGGTTCAATCCTTTTGAACAAGGCTATGTAGTTCACACTCTTCGACAAAGTCTTAGGGTTATTCCAAAATGGTCTTGTATGGTCATTGAAGGGAGCCATGTACATGTCTTATTTTATTACCTGATCTTAACTAGGGAGAGAAAGGAAAAACGGGAAGACTCGGTCGATTCCTGAGGAAGGAAAAGGATTTTTTTGGCATTGGCAGCATTAATAGGGTCTTCAATCATAATATCTTGATCTTGAGCTATAATCCGACGGTTCATACATGGGGTTTCCTCCATGGTCTCTTTTCCTTTTGCGGAAGGGGAAGGTTTGCTGCTAGTGGCCACGGCGATTCTGGAAAATGCACAATGACGAGACAAGTAAAATAAGAATTCTCCTTTATAAAATGGATATATCAGAATTAATAGTTCCAAATATATATGGCTAATATATGAAACATACCTTGAAAAGAGAAGTAGATAGGGATGAACTTTATGAATAATGAGAGGTCTATAAAGAAGTTGTGCTTTGCTTTTAGATGCAGAACTTCACAGATGAAATAATTTTGCGCCTAGTAAGAAGAAGATGGACTTAAGTCTCATGAACAGTAAAGGAATGTGAAGAAGATGCTTCTTACCTTCGGGGGTAGAATTTGGAAAGTGAAATACTCTTTTGTGAAAAGAAATTTCTGGAAAAAATTCTAACAAGTTAATACAGTGGTATTTATAAGCGAAATTGAAGAAGTTTTTAAGTTGAAGAGAGTTGAAACTCCTAAAATTAATGGAGAAGTATGCATGATGGGACGGCATTTAATGAAAATGAAGTGGAGTGGTTTCCAAAATTTGGTGTTAGTGAGGGATCCCAAATGTTTTGGGTTTAAATTTCGTTTTTCTTAAATGCTTTAAATAAAAGAGAAAAGGAGTTTCATTGAATCGACACATTCTTTGTTTCAAGAAAAGAATCGTCAATTCTAGGGGACAATCTGTTGGCTAAAAATAATTTAAAAATTTGATGATAAAAAAAGTGAAGACATTTGTCTAGATTATGTCGAAAAGGTGTTCAAGGTGATCGAAGAGAAATCATTGATGAGCAAGCTAGGTTGATCGAAGATGCATATCGACAATGAGCATCTGTGATTGAAGCAATGGGGAGACCAATAATAAGGCAGTTGAAAATGGTTATCACACTATTATTGTGGCGGGAACTGTTATGTTTGGTTCCTTTGTATGTGGAGCACGTGAAGGAATTTTGATTGGTTGAAAATGGCTATAAATAGACATAGCTTAGAAGCATAAGGGTTGGAATTTGTTTTCAGAAAATACTCTTGCACACTCACATCTTCAGCGACTTTTTGAGTTTGCAAAGAGCTTTCTTTTCTGTAGGATTCCTTCCATATCTTTGACATTTCTTTTGATATTCTTGTAATCTTTTCCCTTTTGCAAATTTACCTTTCTATGAAGTTTTTCTTTTCTTTCTTTTCCAGTTTTAAGCATTTTATCTCCTACATCTTAAATTTTTCCTTTGTCATTCTAATCAAGTAATAGAATCTTTGGTGCACATTCAAAAACTGGAACTCATAAGAGGAGTAAGTTTCACTCCCAAAATACTAGATATCGAACCAACCCATATTTGCTAAAATTATGCATACACCGATATACAATATTGGATTAAAAAAAATGAACACAGAAAATTTTTAATCCTTTGGAGATAGATATTAGTAAGTAGTACCATCCACATGTGTTATAGTTTCACTTAATTTATTCAAAGCTTCACATGCAAATATTTGGAAATTATAATTTACTCCATGACGAAACTAAAATAAAAAACATTTTACTCTTTGAGTTTAAATAATGAATTAATCCTTCTCCAAATAATTAGTTGTAACTATATGGGAACGAATAGTTGTAGCTATTGATTATGGCTTAGGATGAAAAAAATGTATGAAAATGAGAGAACAAGATTGAATTGTATTGATTGATAATTGGGTTAGATACACAAAACTATTACACTATTTATATAAACTAAAATCTCATGCTAACTATCATATTAAGTCCAACACATTGGTTAGCTTGTGACTGAAGTAATTGAATCTAGTAACATAATAGATTATAGTTTTACATTCTATTTGACAGTTATACTTCTTTCTTATTGTCTACACCCCCAACCCTCTAGTCTGAGCTTTGCTTTGAATTTTTAAAAGTAGATGATGAAAGTTTTGTCAATACATCAGCAATCTATAAATGTGAATTAAAGGAACATGGACCGCAAATATCTAATTCTTATTTACGCAATCTCAAAAAAATGAAGATCTACTTCAAAATGCTTTTATCTACTGTGAAGGATTGAGTTAGCTACAAGTAGCATAACACTCAAATTGTCACAAAAAATTATAAGAGGGATGGTGAAAGGAATTCTTCGTTCAAATAATAAGTTATTCATCTAAATAGTTTCAACAGAATACATCAGCCAAACATCGAAGTTCTACCGCTATTGAAGAGAGACTCACAGGAATCTGCTTCTTCTCAGCCCAAAGAATTAGATTGCTCCAAAAGTAAAGATGATAATTAATCATAACATAGGTTAGGAATTATTTTCTTTGTTAGCCGATTGACTTATTTTAGGTTGGATTTTGTTTTTAGAATGCCAAAATATAGGTTAGAAATTCTTTTTTTTTTCAAGCTTACGTTGCCTTAAAAAAATTCATATCATGCGTACACACGATTCCTTTTCAGAAGCAAAAGGTTTTTATGCGAGAATCATGTGAGTACTGGGTGTACGCACAGAATCAAACCCAAAAGAATATGTTTTTGTGCGAGAATCGTGCGAATATCGTGCGTACGAACGATACCTTTCCAGAAGAAAAAGTTTTTTGTGCGAGAATCATGCAAGTACTGCACGCATGCATAATTTCAAATGTTTCGAGCCCTTGTTTTTAAAGTCATGCGTACGCATAGATGATGCATACGCATGACTCCCCCTCTTTTGCATAAAATAAGAGTGCGAGCCCAAATCACTCGTAAACTTCTTCTCTTCTCCTTTTCCCACCTCCACAACCTCTCAACCTTCTCTCTCTCTCACTTTCGGTGAGCCACTGCCACCGGTGCCACCTCCTGATTGGCCATTGTAGCTACTCTGTTCAGTCCACATAACCCTATTTCTGCTCTGTTTAGTTTGCTCTGCTCCCAGGTTTTTACTTCATTTTTCCTTTATAATTTCTATATTAGTTAGTTAATTTGGTTTTGTTGGTTAATTTTGATTGATTAGTTAGTTAGATTAATTAGTTAGTAGATTTAGTTAGTTAGGCTAGAATAATTTAGTTTGTAGTGGATTATTAGGTTCTGGATTTTTGCTGAAAGTGTTTGGAATTGTCTTAATTTGCTAAATTATGTTGAACTGCTAAATTTGTTGATCCCTGCCACTAGAATTGGTTGATTTGTTGTGTATTGTTCTTTCTTGATATGTATGTCAATTTGGTTGAGGTATTGTGATGAAAGTATTTGGCACTATGTTGGAATTTCTGTGAAACTGTACTAAGCTCAATTGTTTAATTGTCTAGCTGCACGAATTACTATTTACTGCTGTTATGCTGAGATACCCTGCTGCTTTTGTTTCATTGGGCTTCACTTTGTAAATTGGTGTTGCAAGGTCCTTATTGATGATATTCTTTATTGATGTGACCTTGCATACCAAATGGTTGTCAAATTGCCTCAAAAGGTTTTAACTGAAAAATTTTTGGTCAATTTCTTGCTTCAATGCTTGTTTTCCTAGTGTTTTACCTAATTGCATTGAAGTGACTATTTTCAATCTCTAAGTGACCAAAACTTATGCATTTTGCATATTTGAGGTCTTTTGCCTATAATTGCAATATTGATACACTCTTAACCTATGCAACCTGTAACACCCTAATTTTTAGCACCTCATGATCGTACTAAAAACTCAGGCGTTACTAACCTCTAAACCTTTTTACTATATACTATCTTTATTTAATATTGAGCCTTTGTGAATACGAACTGAAACTTTAGTTAAGAAAATGAAAGGAAACTTTATTTTAAATCACTTAATCACAAAAGTATATACATTCACATAGCTTTATATACATAGACTTATTCAAAGAACCTCAATTACAAGTCCTACCCCTCTAAAAACCAAAAGAATAAACGATGAGGAAAAAATAAATTCTAACAACTCAAGTCGTAAACATAATCATCTATGCTCCTGTAGCTCTGCACTAAATCTTCACACCTGTAGCTGAAAGGGGTGGAAATAGGGAGTAAAAACTAGGAGTTCTTAATAAGGTTGGGGTGTATAGTTATGTTCATTTTATTATTTGTTACACAAGAATTCTACAACAGAATACTTAGATCTTCAACAAATGGCCAATAGCAACAAGCCTCATAATACAAACAACTTTAACAAACTAGACATACAAAAAAATTACAAGTCAAGAAGCACACGCACACACACAATCACAGAAACACATATCACAGAGAAGTATGCGCAAATAAGTATGATGCATGTCTATACAATGTAGGCCATGAGCTCATGTGTCGATTGCCTACCCGCTCCCGACATTACCCAGAACAAGTCCCGTCCCGTATATGGCTTTCCAAATACATACAATGTGCATATAAGTCTTACGGCCAAGCCGCATACAGTGTGACTATTTCAATATGCTTACATTTGGAAAACAGTTCTCAGTGTGTGGACATCCCCACTATACATTTGGCAATAAGGCCCAAGCAAGGTCACATCTGCTCTCCTGTGGCAGACAGTCATTTAAAGCTTTTTCTTTATCTTTTCCCTCTGCTCTCTTGTGGCAGAGAACCTTTCAATTAATACATTCTTTTTTTTCTGTGCTCTGCTCTCCTGTGTTAGAGATTCGTTATATTCTTTCAATCTTTATTCTCTGCTCTCATGTGGCAGAGATTCCTTTAATTAATACATTCTTTTCTCTTATGTTCTCTGCTCTCAACTGGCAGAGGTTCATTAGTTTCTTTCGTTCTTTTAATTCTTTTATTCTCTGTTATTTATTGAATTATATTCCAACTTAACTCAGCAACCTTTGTCTGAGTTTAGCTTCCAGTGTCATAACCTCTGTAAGCAACCTCTATCTTATAGGTGCGACTCTCTTAAGCCGATGTATGCAAACATAACTTCTGTAAGCAACCTCGCTCTTACAGATGAGGCTCTCTCTAGCCAATGTAAGTATTGATAACCTTTGTAAGTAACCTCTCTGCCTTACAGGTGCGGCCTTCTCCTGGAGTGGCCGATGTATCTCTAGAAACCAAATCTCAGTGGACTCACCACCATATCCCTGCTCGTTTCAGCAGGTAAACAATCATCTCAGCTCATTCTCAGTGCCAAACAATATCTCTTCTTATCTCCTTTTCTTCTCATTCTTTCTTTCTTTTCTTTCTTATTATTCCATGATATAAATTATCTTTGCATTATTCTCTCGCCTTTTCCTAAGTGTCTTATGGAAAGAAAATCAAAGATTCTTATTTTAGATTTGTCTTTCTAAAACTTTTAGGACAATTCCCTGCTTACCCTTTTAGTATATCATAAATAAAATAATATCTTTTTAAATAAAATACTAATATATTATATTGATACAAGTAATTATAGTATTAATAATAAAAGAGTATTAACATTATTATTTTTATATCAAAACCTGCTTAAGCTTTTAGGAATTATATTCCAACTTCAAGCTTTTAAATATTTTATTTTTTAATCTAACATTTTATAAAATTACTAATTTTAATTTCAAATTTAGAAAAGTCACTAATTTAATTTCATATTTCTATAAATAACCCTAAACTCTTATAAAATATCCCATTTACTCCGAAACCTTTACTTTGTACTCAAAATACCCCCAAAACCTATATAATTACTATCTTTTAACCCCAATCTTTTATCAAACTATATTTTCATATTCAAAAATAATATTTGTGTTAGGGACAAACACTCTTTCAAAACCAAAATCTTTTCTTATGATCTTTCAAAATATATACTTGATTTTAAATCCGTTTTTCGAGCTTTTCGGTTATCGATTTTTTGCAACTTTTAATTTAATCTCTCAGTCATCAAATCTCGCTAATTTTTCATCAATTTTATCAAGTTTTTCTCACTTGAAGACAGACCCAAACATCATCAAAACCCTCTCGAAATATCACAAAAATTCAACATAAACACAAGTCAATCTCATACAAACATCATCAAACAAACAATCACTCATAATAAACACATTTAATCGGCACAAGTTTACCAAACCCTACCTCCGTATGAAATTAAAATAACGGAAACTCCGGAGAAGCTTTTTTGATTGTGCTGTTGAAGAAGAAGAAAACGTCAGAAATCGTCTGTGCCTCTGGTGCACGGAATTGTGATCATCAACAATGGCTCTAATAGTTTGGTAGCTCTCACACATGAATTACACTTAGTCACAACTCCGCACAACTAACCAGCAAGTGCATTGGGTCGTCCAAGTAATACCTTACGTGAGTAAGGGTCGATCCCACGGAGATTGTTGGTATGAAGCAATCTATGGTCATCTTGTAGATCTCAGTCAGGCTGATTCAAATATGATTGGATTAGATATTCAAAAGATAAATAAAATAAATGAAAAATAAAGATAAAGTTACAAATGTACTCCAATGGTGGGAATTTCAGATAGGTGCATGGAGATGCTGTGTTCATTCTGAATCTCTGCTTTCCTACTGCTTTTATTCAATTTTATCACTCCCTTCTATGGCAAGCTGTATGTAGGGCATGACCGTTGTCAATGGCTACATCCCATCCTCTCAGTGAAAAAGGTCCAAATGCTCTGTCACAGCACGGCTAATCATCTGTTGGTTTTCAATCAGGCTGGAATAGAATCTCGTGATTCTTTTGCGTCTGTCACTAACGCCCAGCCTTCAGGAGTTTGAAGCTCATCACAGTCATTCAATCCCGGAATCCTACTCAGAATACCACAGACAAGGTTAGACTTTCCGGATTCCCATGAATGCCGCCATCAATTCTAGCTTATACCACGAAGATTCTTATTAAGGAATCCAAGAGTTATGCGCCCGGTCTAAGGTAGAACGGAAGTGGTTGTCAGTCACGCGCGTTCATAGGTGAGAATGATGATGAGTGTCACGAATCATCACATTCATCAAGTTGATGTGCAACGAATATCTTAGAACAAGAATAAATCGAATTCAATAGAAAATAGTAGTAATTGCATTGAAACTTGAGGTACAGCAGAGCTCCACACCCTTAATCTATAGTGTGTAGAAACTCCACCGTTGAAAATACATAAGTGAAAGGTTCAGGCATGACCGAATGGCCAGCCCCCATGATCTGAGAACTAAACGTCCCAAGATGTCTAATACAATAGAAAACTATCCTATTCATACTAGACTAGCTACTAGGGTTTACAGGAGTAAGTAATTGATGCATAAATTCACTTCCGGGGCCCACTTGGTGTATGTTTGGGCTGAGCTTGATCTATCCACGAGCTGAGGCTTCTCTTGGAGTTGAACGCCAAGTTGTAACGTGTTTTGGGCATTCAACTCCGGTTCGTGACGTGTTTCTGGCGTTTGACTCCAGACAGCAACATGGAACTGGCGTTGAGCGCCAGTTTACGTCGTCTAATCATGAATAAAGTGTGGACTATTATATATTTCTGGAAAGCTCTGGATGTCCACTTTCCAACGCCTTGAGTACGCGCCATTTGAAGTTCTGAAACTCCAGAAAATCTATTTCGAGTGCAGGGAGGTCAGATTCCAACAGCATCAGCAGTCCTTTGTCAGCCTCCTATCAGAGTTTTGCTCAGGTCCCTCAATTTCAGCCAGAAAATACCTGAAATCACAGAAAAACACACAAACTCATAGTAAAGTCCAGAAATGTGAATTTAGCATAAAAACTAATGAAAACATCCCTAAAAGTAACTTGATCATACTAAAAACTACCTAAAAACAATGCCAAAAAGCGTATAAATTATCCGCTCATTAGCCTCCTAGAACTCCAATTGGCCGAACTCAAGGAGAAAGGGAGTTATGTCACCATCAACTTCTACCGAACAAAAATGACGATAACGTGTAGAGGAGGAGGATACAAACACTTTTATCGAATTAGATTTTTTTATAGAAATTACGGATATCAAGAAATCAAAGCCGAAAGCTCCGAGGTTTCACGGTTCTCCTCACTCACACTCTCGGTCTCTCTTTCTTCTTTTCTTGGAAGTTTCTTTCGTTGATGAATATGAATGAGGATGATTAGATGAATATTAGTTAAGTGTCATGGGTTAATAAAATGAAAGTGGCATGTATATAAAAGCCACATTTAGTTTCCTTTTCCCTTTGTTCCTTGGCTTCGGCCAAATAAAAAAAAAAGAACTAATAATAATAATAATAATAATAATAATAATAATAATAATAATAATAATAATAATAATAATAATAATAATAATAATTTTTTTATCTTTTTTGAAATATCTCTTTATAATAGAAATTATTTAGAAATCCTAATGGATTTTAAATTCAAAATATCATAAAATTTAATTTACTTACTTTTAGAAAAATAATTTTTTTAAATGAAATTATCAACAAATATAATAAATCATGAATACTCATTATTTAATTTTCAAAAACTCGAATTGTTATATAACCCTTTTGAATTCACTTTCTTTATGCTTATTTGGTTTGGGTTACATTAGGCGTGAACTTTCCAATTTGTATATCAATCTTATGATTTTACTGTTGGAAAGCATATTGCTTTTTAAACTTGCTATGATCGCTTTGTTGAACATTATTTTTTCTTGTTTCTTACATTATTTGCCTGACTATGTATGTTACATATATTTTAAATCATTCATTTTGGCATAATGCATGATTTTTGAAGTTGAATTGTGAGCTTGCCTATTTTGTTATCTTTCTAAAAAAATTTTCAAGTTCTAAGGGCCATGTTTGCTATGTTACATGACAACTAACTCTTTTTTCACTAACCTCTTTTCTTTTCATAAGTACATAGCAACCATGTTTCCGTACTTTTTGGTTAAATAGGCAATGCGACTAACTTTGATTGGTGTTATTGATTGGAGTATGATTTTTCGTTGGCTTTGTTTCATAATTTCACTCACACATCCAATCAATTTTCCTTCCTCCTTCCACTTCACGAATACTTGGTTATTCACCTAAGTTTTTATGCTTCTTGTTGATTACTTGTTGCTTTAACTTGCATATTTATCTTTAAAGTATCTTAGAAACATTAAAATAAGTGAGTATATGCGTACTTTGTGTAGTTGTGACACAGTTTTTAAGTACTGGTGCGTGAGTTCTAAATCACGTGCAAACTTAAAATTCAAACAGTTGCTTTTATCATTGTCATGAACTGATTAACTAACTTCATTTTAGTGATTATTATCTCATTCTAACAATCTATGCTTCCTTGTCTTAAAATTTACTTGCCTTAATATATTTTGTTCTATATTTTTCAGGATGAATAATTATAAGTGACAAGGAAAGCAGAAGAAGGAACATGCCGCAATGGATAGTAAAAGGGAGAAAACTCCTCGTTAGCAGCAACATCACCACCATCATCACAGCTAATCCACCACATTGTCCAGAGGCTCTTTGAGGAGATTGCTCAGATGGAGCATCGCAACAAGCGACGCTATGAGTATTTGGAGAATCTCTCTGGCTATATAAGCCCTTTCGGAGGAGGAGCAGGATCCACCAACTGAAGGTGGAGACAATTATAACTCCAGTATTGTCTTGATTGCATAGAGGACTGATGAGCGGATATTTTATATGCTTTTTGACATCATTTTCATATAGTTTTTATTGAGTTTTTATAGGTTTTAGTGTTCAATTCACATTTTTAGATTCTACTATGTGTTTTTGTATTTTTGTACAATTTTAGGTATTTTCTAGCTGAAATTGAGGAGCTGGAGCAGAAATCTTATTCAGAGACAGAGAAAGCACAACAGATGTTGTCTGGATCTAACCTACCTGCATTCGGAAGAGCTTTTCTGGAACTCCAAAAATCCAAATGAAGTGCTCTTAATGTCTATGAAAAGCTGACTTCTGGAGCTTTCCAACAATATATAATAGTCCATACTTTGCTTCGGATTAGAAGGCCTAAAACTGGCGTTCAACGCCAGCTACCTGCCCCCTTCCAAGCGTCCAGCGCCCAAAAGCAAAGACCAGCATCCAAACGCCCAATAAGGACCCCCTAGCTAGTGTTCCACACCCAAGAAACCTCATAGCACGTGGATCTCATCAAAGCTCAGCCCAAACACTCACCAAGTGGGCCTCAGAAGTGGATTTTAGCACTAAAAAGACTATTTTACATTACTAGTCATCTGTTTAGTATTAAAATTGTATTGTTTACATAATTGATGAGTGGATAATTTATATGCTTTTGGCATTATTTTGAGATAGTTTTTAGTAGGATCTAGCTACTTTTTAGTATATTTTTATTAGTTTTTAATCAAAATTCACATTTCTGGACTTTACTATGAGTTTGTGTGTTTTTCTGTGATTTCAGGTATTTTCTGGCTGAAATTGAGGGACCTGAGCAAAAATCTGATTCAGAGGCTGAAAAAGGACTGCTGATGCTGTTGGATTCTGACCTCCCTGCACTCGAAATGGATTTTCTGGAGCTACAGAAACCCACATACTTTGCGTTGGAAAGTAGAAATCCAGGGCTTTCCAGCAATATATAATAGTCCATACTTTGCTCGAGTTTTGACGACGCAAACTGGCATTCAAACGCCAACTTCCTGCCCTATTTTGGTGTTAAACGCCAGAAACAGGTTACAAGCTAGAGTTAAACGCCCAAAACAGGCTACAAACTGGCGTTTAACTCCAAGAATAGTCTCTACATATGAAAGCTTCAATGCTCAGCCTAAACACACACCAAGTGGGCCCGGAAGTGGATTTCTGCATCATTTACTTATTTCTGTAACCCTAGTAACTAATTTAGTATAATAAAACTTTTTACTATTGTACTGGGATCTTTGGACTTTTAGAACATCTTTGGATATTTGGACGTGTAGTCCTTAGACCTAGGTCTTGGTTATTCTGGTTCCCTCTCTGGGGCCGAAGCCAATGAACACCATTATCACTTATGTATTTTCAACAGTGGAGTTTCTACATACCATAGATTAAGGTGTGGAGCTCTGCTGTTCCTTGAGTATTAATGCAAAGTACTATTGTTCTTCTATTCAATTCAAGCTTATTCTTATTCTAAGATATTCACTCGCACTTCAACCTGATGAATGTAATGATCCGTGACACTCATCACCGTTCTCACTTATGAACGCGTGCCTGACAAACACTTCTATTTTACCTGCGAAAGCTAGAGTGTGTATCTCTTGGATTTCTGGTCCACGACACATGGTTGCCTCTCCTGACAACAGAGCCTTCCATTCCGTGAGATCAGAGTCTTCGTGGTATAAGCTAGAACCAATTGGTAGCATTCTTGAGATCCGAAAAGTCTAAACCTTGTTTGTGGTATTCCAAGTAGGATATCGGATGGGATGACTGTAATGAGCTTCAAACTCATGACTGTTGGGCGTGGTGACAGACGCAAAAGGATCACTGGATCCTATTCCAACACAACCGACAGATGATTAGCCCTACATAACCTGTAGCCGGACTATTTTCACTGAGAGGACGGATGGTAGCCATTGACAACGGTGATCCCCCAACATACAGCTTGCCATAGAAAGGAGTATGAATGATTGAATGAAGGTAGTAGGGAAGCAGATATTCAAAAGGAATAATGCATCTCCATACGCTTATCTGAAATTCCCACCAATGAATTACATAAGTATCTCTATCTTTATTTTATTATTATTTATCTTTTAATTATCAAAACACTATAACCATTTGAATCCGCCTGACTGAGATTTACAAGATGACCATAGCTTGCTTCAAGCCGACAATCTTTGTGGGATCGACCCATACTCACCTAAGGTTTATTACTTGGACGACCCAGTGCACTTGCTGGTTAGTTGTGTGAAGTTGTGAAAAAGAGTTGAGATTACAATTGTGCGTACCAAGTTGTTGGCACCATTGAGATCACAATTTCGTGCACTAAGTTTTTGGCGCCGTTGCCGGGGATTGTTCGAGTTTGGACAACTGACGGTTCATCTTGTTGCTCAGATTAGGTAATTTTCTTTTTCTTTCAACCTTTATTTTATTTTCAAAAAGTTTTCAAAAATCTTTCAAAATTTTTTTCTTCTTTTTCGTCTTTCCAAAAATTAATTTTCGAATAATCCAAAAAAATTTTAATAAAATCATAAAATCAAAAATATTTTGTGTTTCTTGTTTGAGTCTAGAGTCAAGTTTTGAGTTTGCTGTCAATTGCATGTTATAATTTCTCTAAAAATTTTCGAAAATTCATGCATGTGTTCTTCATGATCTTCAAGTTGTTCTTGGTAAGTCATCTTGTTTGATCTTCATATTTTCTTGTTTTGTGTCTTTTATTGTTTTTCATATGCATTTTTGAATTCATAGTGTCTAAAAATGAAAAATCTCTAAGTTTGGTATCTTGCATGTTTTTCTTTTCTTGAAAAATTTTCAAAAATAAGTTCTTGATGTTCATCATCATCTTCAAAGTGTTCTTGGTGTTCATCTTGACATTCATAGTGTTCTTGCATGCATCATTTGTTTTAATCCAAAACTTTTATGTGTTGAGTCATTTTGTGGTTTTTCTCTTTCCTCATTAAATTCAAAAAAATAAAAAAATATCTTTTTTCTTATTTCACTCATAAATTTCAAAAACTTTGGATTGACTTAGTAAAAAATTTTTAAAATGAGTTGTTTCTTGTTAGTCAAGTCAAGATTTCAATTTCAAAAATTTATCTTTTCAAAATCTTTTTCAAAATCAAATCTTTTCTTTTTCCTTTATTATTTTCGAAAAATTCTTTAAAAGTAATTTTCAAAAATCTTTTTCTTAACTTTATATTTTATTTTCGCAATTAATACTCACAATTAATGTTTTGATTCAAAAATTTCAAGTTTGTTACTTTCTTGTTAAGAAAGATTCAAACTTTAAATTTTCAAATCATATCTTTTGATTTCTTGTGAGTCAAGACATTAATTCTGATTTTAAAAATTAAATCTTTTTTTCAAAATAAATTTCAATCATATCTTTTTAATCATATCTTTTCAAACATATCTTTTTTAAATCATATCTTTTTCAAACCTTGATTTCAAAAATCTTTTCTAACTTCTTATCTTTTCAAAATTGATTTCCAAATCTTTTTCAAATAACTAATTGACTTTTTGTTTGATTTTTTTAAATTCTTATCTTTTTCAAAACTACCTAACTAATTTTCTCTCTCAAATTTTCGAAAACTCCTCACCCTTTTTCAAAATTCTTTTAATTAACTAATTATTTCAAATTTAAATTTTAATTTTATTTCTTTTCTTAATTTTCGAATTCTAACTAAATTTTAAAATAAAAACAAAAATATTTTCCTTTTCCTTTTAATTATTTTCGAAAACTCCCCAATCTCTCCTTCTATTTATCTTATTTATTTACTAACACTTATCTCCCATTCATCAAAAATTCGAACCCTCTCCCTCTCTCTGAGTTCAAATTTTTCTCCTTCTTTCCTCATTCTTATTCTTCTTCTCTTCTACTCACATAAAGGAATCTCTATATGGTGACATAGAGGATTCCTCTTCCTTTTCTGTTCTCTTCTTTTTCATATGAGCAGGAGCAAGAACAAGAACATTCTTGTTGAAGCTGACCCTGAACCTGAAAGAACTCTAAAGAAGAAGCTAAGAGAAGCTAAAGCACAACAATCCAGAGAAAACCTTACAGAGAATCTCGAAAAAGAAGTAATGGCCGAACCCAACAACAATGCAAAGAAGATGCTTGGTGACTTTACTGGACCAAATTCTAACTTCCATGGAAGAAGCATCTCAATCCCTGCCATTGGAGCAAACAACTTTGAGCTAAAGCCTCAATTAGTTTCTTTGATGCAACAGAATTGCAAGTTTCATGGACTTCCATTAGAAGATCCTTTTCAATTCTTAACTGAATTCTTGCAGATCTGTGATACTGTTAAGACCAATGGAGTTTATCCTGAGGTCTACAAGCTTATGCTTTTCCCTTTTACTGTAAGAGACAGAGCTAGAATATGGTTGGACTCTTAACCTAGAGATAGCCTGAACTCTTGGGATAAGCTGGTCACGACTTTCTTAGCCAAATTCTTTCATCCTCAAAAGCTGAGCAAGCTTAGAGTGGATGTTCAAACCTTTAGGCAGAAAGAAGGTGAACCCCTCTATGAAGCTTGGCAAAGATACAAGCAACTGACTAAAAAGTGTCCTTCTAACATGCTCTCAGAATGGACCATCCTGGATATATTCTATGATGGTTTATCTGAATTGTCTAAGATGTCATTGGACCATTCTGTAGGTAGATCTATTCACCTGAAGAAAATACCTGCAGAAGCTCAGGAACTCGTTAAAATGGTTGCAAATAACCAGTTCATGTACACCTCTAAAAGGAATCTTGTGAGTAATTGGATGCCTCAGAGGAAGGGAGTTCTTGAAATTGATGCTCTAAATGCCATATTGGCTCAGAATAAAATATTGACTCAGCAAGTCAATATGATTTCTCAGAGTCTGAATGGTTTGCAAAATGCATCCAACAGTACTAAAGAAGCATCTTCTGAAGAAGAAGCTTATGATCTTGAGAACCCTACAATGACAGAGGTGAATTACATGGGTGAAGCCTATGGAAACACCTATAATCCCTCATGGACAAATCATCCAAATTTCTCATGGAAGGATCAACAAAAGCCTCAACATGGCTTTAACAATAATAATGGTGGAAGAAACAGGTTTAGCGATGGCAAGCCTTTTCCATCATCCTCTCAGCAACAGACAGAGAATTCTGAGCAGAGCCCCTCTAGCTTAGCAAACATAGTCTCTAATCTATCTAAGGCCACTCTAAGTTTCATGAATGAAACAAGGTCCTCCATTAGAAATTTGAAGGCACAAGTGGGCCAGCTGAGTAAAAGAGTCACTGAAACTCCTCCTAGTACTCTCCCAAGCAATACAGAAGAGAATCCAAAAAGAGAGTGCAAGGCCATAACCTTACTTGGTGTGGCCGAACCTAGAGAGGAAGAGGAGGACGTGAATCCCAGTGAGGAAGACCTCATGGGACGTCCTCTGGACAAAAAGGAGTTCCCACTTGAGGAACCTAAGGAATCTGAGGCTCATCTAGAGACCATAGAGTTTCCATTGAACCTACTTCTGCCATTCTTGAGCTTTGATGAGTATTCCTCCTCTAAAGAGGATGAAGATATTACTAAAGAGCAAGTTGCTAAGTACCTTGGAACAATCATGAAGCTGAATGCCAAGTTATTTGGTAATGAGACTTGGGTGGATGAACCCCCCTTGCTCACCAATGAACTGAATAACTTGATTAGGCAGACATTACCTCAAAAGAAAGAGGATCTTGGAAGGTTCTTAATACCTTATACCATAGGCACCATGACCTTTGAGAAGGCTCTGTGTGACCTGGGGTCAGGCATTAACCTCATGCCACTCTCTGTCATGGAGAAACTGGGAATCTTTGAGGTTCAAGCTGCAAGAATCTCACTAGAGATGGCAGACAAATCCATGAAAAAGGCTTATGGACTAGTAGAGGACATGCTAGTGAAGGTTGAAGGCCATTACATCCCTGCTGATTTCATAATCCTAGACACTGGGAAGGATGAGGATGAATCCATCATCCTTGGCAGACCCTTCCTAGCCACAGCAAAAAGTGTGATTGATGTTGACAGAGGAGAGTTGGACCTTCAATTGAATGAGGACTACCTTGTATTCAAGACTCAAGGTTCTCCTTCTGTACACATGGAGAGGAAGCATGAAAAGATTCTCTCAATACAGAGTCAAACAAAGCCCCCACATTCAAACTCTAAGTTTGGTATTGGGAGGCCACAACCAAACTCTAAGTTTGGTGTTGAGAGGCCACAACCATGCTCTGATTATCTGTGAGGCTCCAAGAGAGCCCACTGTCAAGCTATTGACATTAAAGAAGCGCTTATTGAGAGGCAACCCAATTTTTATTTATCTATGTTATTTCATGTTTTCTTTAGGTTGATGATTATGTAGAGTCACAAAACCAACTACAAAAATCAAAACAAATTCAAAAATTGCATTAAAAATAGCACACCCTAGAGGATAAGCTTACTAGAATTTAAGCGCCAGTAAAAGTAGCAGAATAAGCATTAAACGCCCAGTCTGGCACCATTTTGGGTGTTTAACGCTAGAAATGGGCACCAGATTGGTGTTTAATGCCAGAACAGAACACCAAGCTGGCGTTAAACGCCAGAAGCAAGCAACAGCCTGGCGTTAAACGCTAGGAAAGGTGATGAGCGGATAATTTGTACGCTTTTTGGCATTGTTTTTAGTATGTTTTTAGTATGATCTAGTTAGTTTTTAGTATATTTTTATTAGTTTTTAGCTAAAATTCACTTTTCTGGACTTTACTATGAGTTTGTGTGTTTTTCTGTGATTTCAGGTATTTTCTGGCTGAAATTGAGGGACCTGAGCAAAAATCTGATTCAGAGACTGAAAAGGACTACAGATGCTGTTGGATTCTGACCTCCCTGCACTCGAAGTGGATTTTCTGGAGCTACAGAAGTTCAATTGGTGCGCTCTCAACGGCGTTGGAAAGTAGATATTCTGGGCTTTCCAGCAATATATGATAGTCCATACTTTACCCAAGATTTGATGGCCCAAACCGGCGTTCAAAGTCACCCTCAGAATTCCCAGCGTTAAACGCCGGAACTGGCACCAAAATGGGAGTTAAACGCCCAAACTGGCACAAAAGCTGGCGTTTAACTCCAAGAAGAGTCTCTACACGAAAAATGCTTCAATGCTCAGCCCAAGCACACACCAAGTGGGCCCGGAAGTGGATTTTTATGTCATTTACTCATCTTTGTACACCTTAGGCTACTAGTTCTCTATATATAGGACCTTTTACTATTGTATTTTCATCTTCTGATCTTTGGAATCTTTTGATCTTTAGATCTTTTGATCACTTTGGGAGGCTGGCCATTCGGCCATGCCTAGACCTTGTTCTTATGTATTTTCAACGGTGAAGTTTCTACACACCATAGATTAAGGTGTGGAGCTCTGCTGTACCTCGAGTATTAATGCAATTACTATTGTTCTTCTATTCAATTTCGCTTGTTCTTTGTCCATGATATCACTTGTTCTTCAACTTGATGAATGTGATGATCCGTGACACTCATCATCATTCTCACCTATGAACGTGTGACTGACAACCACCTCCGTTCTACCTTAGATTGGGTGAATATCTCTTGGATTCCTGATACACGATGCATGGTTGATCGCCTAACAACCGAGCGCTCGCCTGACAAACGAGCCAGCCATTTCGTGAGATCAGAGTCTTCGTGGTATAGGCAAGAACTGATGGCAGCATTCAAGAGAATCCGGAAGGTCTAACCTTGTCTGTGGTATTCTGAGTAGGATTCAATGATTGAATGACTGTGACGTGCTTCAAACTCCTGAGGGCGGGGCGTTAGTGACAGACGCAAAAGAATCACTGGATTCTATTCCGGCCTGATTGAGAACCGACAGATGGATAGCCGTGCCGTGACAGGGTGTGTTGAACATTTCCACTGAGAGGATGGGAGGTAGCCACTGACAACGGTGAAACCCTTGCCATGGAAAGGAGTAAGAAGGATTAGATGAAGACAGTAGGAAAGCAGAGAGACGGAAGGGACAAAGCATCTCCATTCGCTTATCTGAAGTTCTTACCAATGAATTGCATAAGTATCTCTATCTTTATCTTTATGTTTTATTCATCATCTATACCCATTTGAGTCTGCCTGACTAAGATTTACAAGGTGACCATAGCTTGCTTCATACCAACAATCTCTGTGGGATCGACCCTTACTCGCGTAAGGTTTATTACTTGGACGACCCAGTACACTTGCTGGTTAGTTGTGCGAAGTTGTAGTGATCACGATTCCGCACACCAAAAGGTATAAAAGCTGGTGTTTAACGCCAAAAACAAGCAGCAGTCTGGCGTTAAATGCCATAATTGCACTCTAAGGGCATTTTGCACGCCTAAATGGAGTAGGGATGAGAAGTCCTTGACCCCTCAGGATCTGTGGACCCCACAGGATCTCCATCTACCCCACATCTCTCTCTCTCTCTCCCTCATACATCTCTATAACACTCTACCCAAAATACCATTCACCTATCAAATCCTATTCTCTTCCCTATATTTCCTTCACCAATCACCTCTATCCCTCTTCCCCAAAAACCCCACCTACCTCACTTTCAAATTCAAACATTTTCCCTCCCAAACCCACCCAATTCCATTCGGCCCTTCTCCCTCTCTTTCCCTATAAATACCCATCTTCACTCCTTCAGTTTCCCATATCACAAACCCTCTCCTACCCCTTTGGCCGAACATATCTCTCCCTCCATCTCCTCTATTTTCTTCTTCTTCCCCTTCTTTCTTTCTTATTTTGCTCGAGGACGAGCAAACCTTTTAAGTTTGGTGTGGTAAAAGCATTGCTTTTTGTTTTTTCATAACCATTTATGGCACCTAAGACCGGAGAAACCTCTAGAAAGAGGAAAGAGAAGGCAAAAGCTTCCACCTCCGAGTCATGGAAGATGGAGAGAATCATCTCAAAGGTCTATCAAGCCCACTTCTATGAAGTTGTGGCCAAGAAGAAGGTGATCCCTGAGGTCCCTTTCATGCTCAAGAAGAATGAGTATCCAGAGATCCGACATGAGATCCGAAGAAGAGGTTGGGAAGTTCTCACCAACCCCATTCAACAAGTCAGAATCTTAATGGTTCAAGGGTTCTATGCCAATGCATGGATCACTAGGAACCATGATCAAAGTATGAAACCGAATCTAAAGAATTGGCTTACAATGGTTCGGGGGAAATACTTAGATTTCAGTCCGGAAAATGTAAGGTTGGCGTTCAACTTGCGAATGATGTAAGAAAACGCACGCCCCTACACTAGAAAGGTCAACTTTGATCAAAGGTTGGACCAATTCCTCATGGACATATGTGTGGAAGGAGCTCAATGGAAAAGAGACTCAAGAGGCAAGCCGGTTCAATTGAGAAGACTGGACCTTAAGCCTGTGGCTAATGGATGGTTGGAGTTCATTCAACGCTCAATCATTCCTACTAGCAACCGATCTGAAGTGACTGTAGATCGGGCCATTATGATCCATAGTATCATGATTGGGGAGGAAGTGGAAGTTCATGAGATCATACCTCTAAAATTCTACAAGGTGGCTGACAAGTCCTCCACTTTGGCAAGGTTAGCCTTTCCTCATCTCATTTGTCACCTATGTAATTCGGCTGGGATTGACATAGAAGGAGACATCCTCATTGAAGAGGACAAGCCCATCACTAAGAAAAGGATGGAGCAAACAAGAGAACCCACTCATGGACCTCAACAAGAGCATGAGGAAATTCCTCATTAAGAAATCCTTGAGATGCCTCAAGGGATGCATTTTCCTCCACACAACTATTGGGAGCAACTCAACACCTCTTTGGAAGGCTTGAGTTACAACATAGACCAACTAAGGGTGGAACACCAAAAGCACTCCATCATTCTCCATGAGATTAAAGAAGATCAAAGAGCTATGAGGGAGGAGCAACAAAGGCAAGCAAGAGACATAGAGGAGCTCAGGCGTTCCATTGGACCTTCAAGAGGAGGAACTAGTCGCCATCACTAAGGTGAACCCGTTCCTTGATTTTCTTGCTCTTATTTTTCTATTTTTCGAATTTGATGCTTTATGTGTTATCCATGTTTGTGTCTTTATTACATGATCATTAGTGTCTAGTGTCTATGTCTTAAAGCTATGAATAATTCCATGAATTCTTCACCTCTCTTAAATAAAAAAAGTGCCTAATTACAAAAGAACAAGAAGTACTTGAATTTCAAATTTTATCTTGAAATTAGTTTAATTATTTTGATGTGGTGGCAATACTTTTTGTTTTCTAAATGAATGCTTGAACAGTGCATATTTTTTATAGTGAAGTTTATGAATGTTAAAATTGTTGGCTCTTGAAAGAATGATGAACAAAGAGAAATGTTATTGATAATTTGAAAAATCATGAAATTGATTCTTGAAGCAAGAAAAAGAAGTGAAAAAAAACAAGCAGAAAAAGCCAATAGCCCTTTAAACCAAAAGTTAAGGGTAAAAAGGATCCAAGGCTTTGAGCATTAATGGATAGGAGGGCCCAAGGAAATAAAATCCAGGCCTAAGCAGCTAAATCAAGCCGTCCCTAACCATGTGCTTGTGTCATGAAGGTCCAAGTGAAAAGCTTGAGATTGAGTGGTTACAGTCGTGATCTAAAGCAAAAAGAGTGTGCTTAAGAACTCTGGACACCTCTAACTGGGGACTTTAGCAAAGCTGAGTCACAATCTGAAAAGGTTCACCCAATTATGTGTCTGTGGCATTTATGTATCTGGTGGTAATACTGGAAAACAAAGTGCTTAGGGTCACGGCCAAGACTCATAAAGTAGCTGTGTACAAAAATCAACGTACTGAACTAGGAGAATCAATAACACTATCTAAAATTCTGAGTTCTTATAGATGCCAATCATTATGAATTTTAAAAGATAAAGTGAGATGCCAAAACTGTTCAGAAGCAAAAAGCTACTAGCCCCGCTCATCTAATTAGGACTAAGTTTCATTGATATTGTGAGATTCATTGTATGTTCTCTTCTTTTTATTCTATTTTGTTTTCAGTTGCTTGGAGACAAGCAACAATTTAAGTTTGGTGTTGTGATGAGCGGATAATTTATACGCTTTTTGGCATTGTTTTTAGATAGTTTTTAGTAGGATCTAGCTACTTTTTAGTATATTTTTATTAGTTTTTAAGCAAAATTCACATTTCTGGACTTTACTATGAGTTTGTCTGTTTTTCTGCGATTTCAGGTATTTTCTGTCTGAAATTGAGGGACCTGAGCAAAAATCTGATTCAGAGGCTGTAAAAGGACTACTGATGCTGTTGGATTTTGACCTCCCTGCACTCGAAATGAATTTTCTAGAGCTACAGAAACCAAAATGGCGTGCTCTTAATTGCGTTGGAAATTAGACATCAAGGGCTTTCCAGCAATATATAATAGTTCATACTTTGCTCGAGTTTTGACGACACAAACTGGCGTTCAAACGCCAACTTCCTGCCCTATTTTGGCGTTAAACGCCAGAAACAGGTTACAAGCTAGAGTTAAACGCCCAAAACAGGCTACAAACTAGCGTTTAACTCCAAGAAAAGTTTCTACATACGAAAGCTTCAATGCTCAGCCCAAGCACACACCATGTGGGCCCGGAAGTGGATTTCTGCATCATTTACTTATTTCTGTAACCCTAGTAACTAGTTTAGTATAAATAGAACTTTTTACTATTGTACTGGGATCTTTGGACTTTTGGAACATCTTTAGATCTTTGGACGTGTAGTCCTTAGACCTAGGTCTTGGTTATTCTAGTTCCCTCTCTAGAGCCGAAGCCAATGAACACCATTATCACTTATGCATTTTCAACGGTGGAGTTTCTACACACCATTGATTAAGGTGTGGAGCTCTGCTGTTCCTCGAGTATTAATGCAAAGTATTATTGTTCTTCTATTTAATTCAAGCTTATTCTTATTCTAAGATATTCACTTGCACTTCAACCTGATGAATGTGATGATCTGTGACACTCATCACCACTCTCACTTATGAACGCATGCCTGATAAACACTTCCGTTCTACCTACGAAAGCTAGAGTGTGTATCTCTTGGACTTCTGGTCCACGACGCATGGTTGCCTCTCCTGACAACAGAGCCTTCCATTCCGTGAGATTAGAGTCTTCGTGGTATAAGCTAGAACCAATTGGAATCATTCTTGAGATCTGGAAAGTCTAAACCTTTTATGTGGTATTCCGAGTAGGATCTGGGCTGGGATGACTGTGATGAGCTTCAAACTCATGACTGTTGGGCATAGTGACAGATGCAAAAGGATCACTGGATCCTATTCCAACACAAGTGAGAACCGACAGATGATTAGCCCTACGTAACCCATAGCAGGACCATTTTCACTTAGAGGACGGACGGTAACCATTGACAACGGTGATCCCTAACATACAGCTTGCCATGGAAAGGAGTATGAATGATTGAATGAAGGCAGTAGGGAAGCTGAGATTCAGAAGGAATAACGCATCTCCATACGCTTATCTGAAATTCCCACCAATGAATTACATAAGTATCTCTATCTTTATTTTATGTTTATTTATCTTTTAATTATCAAAACTCTATAACCATTTGAATCCGCCTGACTGAGACTTACAAGATGACCATAGCTTGCTTCAAGCCAACAATCTCCGTGGGATCGACCCTTACTCACGTAAGGTTTATTACTTGGACGACCCAGTGCACTTGCTGGTTAGTTGTGCAAAGTTGTGAAAAAGAGTTGAGATTACAATTGTGCGTACCAAGTTGTTGGTGCCATTGAGATCACAATTTCGTGCACCAATAATCAAGGACATCAAGGAAGACTTTATGCTATTTTCGTGTTTTACATTGTGTTTTTACTTCAGTATGAGTTTCTAAACGTCCTAGGTTGAGGGGAGGAGACCTACTGAGTCCTATGAATTAATAAGAGTACTATTATTTCTCTTCGATCTGTGTTTGATTAATTCTAAGATGTATATTCATATTTCGTTGTCGTGAGTAGGATGATCTGACAAATTAGCTCTGTTCATCACATTAAGATAAACGTGCCTGACAAACACCCACGTCTACTTGGGTTCTGAATGCGTCTTTCACCGGACAAGGACGAACCAACAGCTTGAATATACGTCTCTCAGACGGCTAATCCACGACTTCATTGGGGACTTCTCGAGATATCAGTTCAGCCGATTTCCAGGGAGATTAGGGTCTCTGTGGTAGAGACTAGAACCCAAAGATACAGCATTCTCTGATCCGAAAGATCCGACCTTGTCTGTGGCGTTTTGAGTAGGATCAGTAAGGAGGAGGGACTGTACGAGCTTCACCCTCAATTAGAATGGATCCACCCTAATCCTGGAGGAGTATTGGCAGATACTCAAACTAGTGTCAATCACATACAGCCTACCATTGAAGAAATCACTCACAAGCAAAGAGAGCAGTATATTGGAGTTAATTCAGAAAGACAACACAACCTCAATCCTTAACCCTATTCCTATCAGTATTTTTTACCTCTTTTTCTTTATTCCTCTTATAAATAGTTTCTCTTTATGAATGAAAACATATGAGCCTTCTTATTCCGCCTGATTAAGACCTGCAAGATAACCATAGCTTGCTTTAAACCACAATCATCATGGGATCAACCTTGGCTCGCTCAGGTATTACTTGGACAACCCAGTGCACTTGCTGGTACAATAGTACGAAAGTGTGGGGAATCGTGCTACCAAGTTTTTGGCGCCGTTGCCGGGGGTTGTTGAGTTTGGACAAAGTGACGGATTGTCTTGCTCCCTAGACCAGGTAATTTTTATTTTATTTGAGTCTTTTATTTTTGTTTTCTTCTTCTTCAAATTTTCGAAAAAAAATTAAATTAAAAAGATTTTTCAAAAATATTTTTCTTTCTTTGTTTAATTTGTGTTCTTGATTTGAGTCTTTTAATTTTTATGTTTTCTTCTTCCTAAACCTTTTACAAGAAATATTTGTCCTTTCTTTGTTTGAGTCTTGTGTTCTTGTTGAGTCTTTTATTTTTATTTTTTCTTTTCTATTTTTTTCGAAAATTCTAAAAAAATAGTTTTTCAAAAATATTTTTATTTTCTTTGTTCAATTGGTTAGAGCGTTGCGCTTATGTTCTTGGTAATTGTTGTTACTCTAAGTCTTGCATGTTCCTATTTTTCAATTACAAAAATTTTAAAACTTTACCAAAAACCTTTATCTTCTTTGGCCCCTTTTTCTTTTATTTGAGTCTCGTTTCAAATTTTAGGTTTGGTGTTTGAGTCTTTTATTTTTGTTCTTGTTAAAATTTCGTCCCCTATAAGTGTTTCTTTCTAAAAATTTTCAAAAATAATTTTTATTTGATTAATTCTTGTATCAAGTATTTACTTTGGTGTCTTCTTGTTATTTTTCTTTTGTTTTTCGAAATTTTGTTTTGGTTTTCTAAAAATTTTAAGGTTGGTGTTCTTTTCATGTTCTTGTGTTCTTTGAGTCTTTAAATTTTGTTCTTTGTGTTACTTGTTAGTCTTCAAGGTGTTCTTGAGTCTTTTTTTTATCTTAAAATTTTTAAGTTTAGTGTCCCTTTATGTTTCCATCCAAATTTTCAAAAATTAAAGGATGCTAGATCTAAAAATTTTAAGTTTTGTGTCTTTTGTGTGTTTTTCTCTTTCATCATAAAATTCAGAAATAAAAAAAATATCTTTTCTATCATATCTTTTACTATATTTTCAAAATTTTTAAAATAAAATTCAGATTTTAATTTTAAAATTTTATCTTATCATATCTTAGTTGTCAATTTTTCAAAAAGTAAAAATCATATCTTTTTCAAAATTTAAAACTCTTATCATATCTTTTTCAAAATTAAATCTTTTTCAAATCATTTTAATTTTTTATTTTATCTTTTCTTATCTCTTTTTTTAATTTTTAATTTTAATTTCAAATCCTTTCTTATCTTATTTTAAAATTTAAATCTTTTCTTAATTAATATCTTATCTTCTCTCTCTTCTTTTTCAAAACCTCCTAACTAACTCTTCTCTCCTTAATTTTTGAAAATAATATCTTCTTTTCTCTCTCTTCTTTTTCAAAACTACCTAACTAACTCTCATCTCTCTTAATTTTTGAAAACTTCTTCCTCTTCTCTCTCTTTTATTTTCGAAAATTCAACATTTAAATTTTAAAACATTTTTAAATTATTAACCATAATTTTTGAAAATTAATTAATTAAATAAATAAAATAAAAATAAAAATATTTTAACTCTTATTTACTCTTTCTATTTATATTGCTCTTCTTCTCACATCTATATTATTCAACTCTACTCCCTCTCTCTATTCTTCCTTCTCAACTTTCATCCTCTCTTAATTACTTCTATTCACTATTTTTAAGCATCCTTCTTTTACTTCTTTTATTTCGTTTCTACCTTCTTCTTCTTTCTTCACATTTCACTTTAAGGAGGAGCTTCTTGCCTATTGGTACAGAAAATTTTCTTCTTTTTCTTTCTTTTCTTTTCTTCTTGTTTATGACCAGGAACAGGGATAAAGAACCCCTCTTGACTCCTGATCCTAAACTTGAGAAGACTCTGAGGAGGCATTTACAACAAGCAAAAGCACAACACTCTGGAAGAGACCTTTCAGAAAGTTTTAAACAAGAAAAGAAGGACATGGTCGAACCTCAAGAGGAGCCAAGAAAGGTCCTTGGTGACTTCACCATGCCTACCTCTGACTTTTATGGCAAAAGCATTGTTGTACCTGCCATTGGAGCTAACAATTTTGAGCTTAAGCCTCAGTTAGTCTCTCTTTTGCAGCAAAACTACAAATTTCATGGACTTCCACTGGAAGATCCACATTAGTTTTTAGCTGAGTTCTTACAGATGTGTGATACTGTAAAGACTAATGGAGTTATCCTGAAGTCTACAAGCTTATGTTCTCTTCTTTTGCTTTAAGAGATAGAGCCAAGCTATGGTTGGAAGCCCAACCAAGAGAGAGTCTTGAATCTTGTGAAAAGCAGGTTAATACTTTTCTGGCTAAGTTCTTTCCCCCTCAAAGGATGAGCAAGATTAGAGTGGAAGTTCAAACCTTCAGACAAAGAGAATGTGAATCCCTCTATGAAGTTTGGAAAAGATACAAGCAACTGGTCAGGAGATGTCCTCTTGACATGCTCTCAGAGTGGCCCATTATAGGCGTGTTCTATGATGGCTTGTCTGAGATGTCCAAAATTTCATTGGACAGCTCTGCAGGTGGATCACTCCACTTGAAGAAAACACCTGCAGAAGCAAGAGAACTCATTGAGATGGTTGCTAACAACAAATTCATGTACACTTCTGAAAAAAATCCTGTAAACTATGGAATCTTTCAGAAGAAAGGAGTTCATGAAGTTGAGACTCTGAATGCCATCCTGGCTCAGAATAATATCCTGACCCAAAAGGTCAACATGATCTCTCAACATCTGACTGGACTGCAAGCTGCAGCTGGCAATAATCAAGAAGCATCTTCTGAGACAGAAGCTTATGATCCTGATCAACCCACCATGGAGGAGGTGAATTACATGGGAGAACCCTATGTAAACATTTACAACCCTTCATGGAGGAATCATCCTAACCTCTCATGGAAGGATCAACAGAAACCTCAACAAGGTTTCAATAACAATCAAGGTGGTAGAAACTAGAATAGGTTCAACAATAGACCACAATTCCCATCTTCTCAAGGGAATATGGAGACCTCTAAGTAGAGTCTGTTTGACTTAGTTATTCTAGTTTCCAGCTTCTCTAAGACCACCCATAGTTTCATTAATTGAACAAGGTCCTCCATTAGAAACTTGGAGGTACAAGTTGGTCAACTGAGCAAGAGGATCCCTAAGACTACTCCAAACATTCTTCTTAGTAACACTGAGGTGAATCCCAGAGAAGAGTGCAAGGCCATAACCATGGAAGTAGAAGCTGAATTAGAGCAAAATGGGGTGGCATTGAACGCTAGTGAAGAAGCCTTCACTGGGCATTCAATGCCCATAATGGCAGCAAGCCTGGCGTTAAACGCTAGTGAGGAAGCCCTCACTGGGCGTTTAACGCCTATCTTGGGAGAAAAGCTAGCATTGAACGCCAGTCAAGGAGCACTGGCTAGGTGTTCAACGCCCAAGTAGGAAGGCTTACTGGCGCTGAATGCCAGCGAGGAACCCCTCACTGGGTATTCAACACCCAATCATGTAGCCATGCTAGCGCTGAATGCCAGTGAGGAACTCCTCACTGGGCGTTCAATGCCCACCACCCTAGGGAAGCTGGCGTTGAACGCCAGTAAGGACATCCCTGCTGGACGTTCAATGCCCAGAATGCTAGAAGGACTGGCGTTTAACGCCAGGCAAGGTGGACAGCAAGGGCATTCAATACCCAATAAGCTGACAAAGCTGGCGTTGAACGCCAGCCCAAGCCCACAATTTTGAGTGCCTGAATCCCACTTAAGAACCCTCTAGCCCAGAACCAAAGGAAACCATAAAGACAATTAAGGCTCCTTTGAATGCACTTCTGTAGTACATAAGTTCTGATGACTACTCATCCTCAGATGAGGATGAAGAAACTAGGGAAGAGCAAGTTGCTCGGTACCTAAGAGCTCTAATGATGCTGAATGCCAAGATATTTGGAACAAAGCCTCTGAAGGAAGAACCTCCACAGCTTACCAAAGAACTCTATGCTTTGGTTCAGCAAGAGCTATGGTAAAAGAAAAATCGTGATCTCACACACTTTCTTCACAACTCCGCGTAGCTGACCAGCAAGTACACTGGGTCGTCCAAGTAATACCTTATGTGAGTAAGGGTCGATCCCACAGAGATTGTCAGCTTGAAGCAAGCTATGGTCACCTTGTAAATCTCAGTCAAGAAGATTCAAATGGTTATCGGGTTTTGAGAATTAAAAGATGAATAAAACATAAAATAAGATAGAGATACTTATGTAATTCATTGGTGGGAATTTCAGATAAGCGTATGAAGATGCTTTGTTCCCTCTGAACCTCTGCTTTCCTATTGTCCTCATCCAATCTTGCGTACTCCCTTCCATGGCAAGCTGTATGTTGGGGGATCACCGTTGTCAATGGCTACTGTCCGTCTTCTCAGTGAAAATGGTCTGGCTATAGGTTATGTAGGGCTAATCATCTGTCGGTTCTCGATCGTGTCGGAATAAGATCCATTGATCCTTTTGCACACTGTCACTGCACCCAGCACTCGTGAGTTTGAAGCTCGTTACAGTCATCCCATCCCAGATCCTACTCCGAATACCACAGACAAGGTTTAGACTTTCCGGATCTCAAGAATGCTGCCAATTAATTCTAGCTTATACCACAAAGACTCTGATCTCACGGAATGGAAGGCTCTATTGTCAGGAGAGACAACCATGCGTCGTGAACCAGGAGGCCAAGAGATATGCTTTCAAGCTTGTTTTCAGGTAGAACGGAAGTGGTTGTCAGGCACGCGTTCATAAGTGAGAATGGTGATGAGTGTCACTTGATTATCACATTCATCATGTTAAAGTGCGTATGGATATCTTAGAACAAGAATAAACTAAAATTGAATAGAAAACAGTAGTAATTGCATTAATTCATGAGGAACAGCAGAGCTCCACACCTTAATCTATGATGTGTAGAAACTCCACCGTAGAAAATACATAAGAACAAGGTATAGGCATGGCCGAATGGCCATGCCTCCCAAATAACTTGAAACAATCGAAAAAGGGTTCAAATACCTGATCCCAAGATCAAAGATGATCAAAAGATGAAAATACAATAGTAAAAGGTCCTATTTATAGTGAACTAGTAACCTAGGGTTTACAAAAATAAGTAAATGATGCAGAAATCCACTTTCGGGGCCCACTTGGTGTGTGCTTGGGCTAAGCATTGAAGCTTTCACGTGCATAGACTTTTCTTGGAGTTAAACGCCAACTCTGGTGCCAGTTCTGGCCTTTAACGCCAGAAAAGGGTCTCTAACCAGCGTTTTGATGCCAATTTGGGCCATCAAATCTCGGGAAAAGTATAGACTGTTATCCATTTCTGGAAATCCCAAGATGTCTACTTTCCAACGCAATTGAGAGAGTGCTAATTGGGCTTCTGTAGCTCCAGAAAATCCACTTCTAGTACAGGGAGGTCAGAATCCAACAGCATCTTCAGTCCTTTTTCAGCTTCTGAATTAGATTTTTGCTCAGGTCCCTCAATTTCAGCCAGAAAATACCTAAAATCACAAAAAAACACACAAACTCATAGTAAAGTCCAGAAATCTGATTTCAGCATAAAAACTAATAATTATATACTAAAAACTAACTAAATCATACTAAAAACTACCTAAAAATAATGCCAAAAAGCGTATAAATTATCCGCTCATCACATCACCAAACTTAAATTGTTGCTTGTCCCCAAGCAACTAAAAACAAAATAGAATAAAAAGAAGAGAATATACAATGAATCTCACAATATCAATGAAACTTAGTCCCAATTAGATGAGCGGGGCTAGTAGCTTTTTGCTTCTGAACAGTTTTGGCATCTCACTTTATCCTTTGAAATTCAGAATGATTGGCATCTATAGGAACTCAAAATTTACATACTGTTATTGATTCTCCTAGTTTAGTATGTTGATTCTTGAACACAGCTACTTTATGAGATTTGGCCGTGACCCTAAGCACTTTGTTTTCCAGTATTACCACCGGATACATGAATGCCACAGACACAAAATTGGGTCAACCTTTTCAGATTGTGACTTAGCTTTGCTAGAGTCCCTAGTTAGAGGTGTCCAGAGTTCTTAAGCACACTCTTTTTGCTTTGGATCACGACTTTAACCACTCAGTCTCAAGCTTTTCACTTGGACCTTCATGACACAAGCACATGGTTAGGGACAGCTTGATTTAGCCGCTTAGGCCAGGATTTTATTCCTTTGGGCCCTCCTATCCATTAATGCTCAAAGCCTTGGATCTTTTTTACCCTTGCCTTTTGGTTCAATGGACTATTGGCTTTTTCTGCTTGCTTTTTCTTTCTTCTCTCTTTTTTTTTGCCACTTTTTCTTTTTCACTGCTTTTTCTTGCTTCAAGAATCAATTTCATGGTTTTTTAGATTGTCAACAACATTTCTCTTTGTTCATCATTCTTTCAAGAGCCAACAATTTTAACATTCATAAACTTCACTATCAAAAATATTCATTGTTCAAGCATTCATTCAGAAAAACCAAAAGTGTTGCTACCACATCAAAATAATTAAACTAATTTCAAGATAAAATTTGAAATTCATGTACTTCTTGTTCTTTTGTAATTAGGAACATTTTTCATTTAAAAAAGGTGAAGGATTTATGGGACATTCATAGCTTCAAGGCATAGACACTAGACACTAATGATCATGTAATAAAGACACAAACATAGATAACACATAAATCATAAAAATCGAAAAACAGAAAGCTAAGAACAAGGAAATCAAAGAATGTGTCCACCTTAGTGATGGCAGCTAGTTCTTCCTCTTGAAGATCCAATGGAATGCTTGAGCTCCTTTATGTCTCTTCCTTGCCTTTGTTGCTCTTCCCTCATGGCTATTTGATCCTCTCTAATTTTATGGAGAATAATAGAGTGCTCTTGGTGCTCCATCCTTAGTTGCTCCATATTGGAATTCAAATCTCCCAAAGAGATGTTGAGTTGCTCCCAATAGTTGTATGGAGGAAAATGCATCCCTTGAGGCATCTCAGGGATTTCTTGATAAGGGACTTCCTCATGCTCTTGTTGAGGTCCATGAGTGGGCTCTCTTGTTTGTTCCATCCTCTTTTTAGTGATGGGCTTGTCCTCTTCAATGAGGATGTCTTCCTCTATGACAATTCCAGCTAAATTGCATAGGTGACAGATGAGATGAGGGAAGGCTAACCTTGCTAAAGTGGAGGTTTTGTCAGCCACTTTGTAGAGTTCTAGAGATATGACCTCATGAACTTCTACTTCCTCTCCAATCATGATGCTATGGATCATGATAGCCCGATCTATAGTCACTTTGGATCAGTTGCTAGTAGGAATAATGGAGCGTTGGATGAATTCCAACTATCCTTTAGCCACGGGTTTAAGGTCATGCCTTCTTAATTGAACCGGCTTGCCTTTGGAGTCTCTTTTCTACTGAGCTCCTTCTACACATATGTCCATGAGGACTTGGTCCAACCTTTTATCAAAGTTGACCCTTCTAGTGTAGGGGCATGCATCTCCTTGCATCATTGCCAAGTTGAATGCCAACCATCATTTTCCAGACTAAAATCTAAGTATTTTCCCCAAACCATTGTAAGCCAATTCTTTGGGTTCGGGTTCATACTTTGATCATGGTTTTTGGTGATCCATGCATTAGCATAGAACTCTTGAACCATTAAGATTCTGACTTGTTGAATGGGGTTGGTGAGAACTTCCCAACCTCTTCTTCGAACCTCATGTCGGATCTCCGAATACTCATTCCTTTTGAGCATGAAAGGGACCTCAAGGATCACTATCTTCTTGGCCACAATTTTATAGAAGTGGTCTTAATGAACCCTTGAGATGAATCTCTCCATCTCCCATGACTCGGAGGTGGAAGCTTTTGCCTTCCCTTTCCTCTTTCTAGAGGTTTCTCTGGCCTTAGGTGCCATAAATGGTTATGGAAACACAAAAAGCAATGCTTTTTAACAGACCAAACTTAAAAGGTTTGCTCGTCCTCGAGCAAAGAAAGAAAAAAGGATGGAGAAAAAGAAGAAGTGGAGGAGACGGAGAGGTGTGAGTGGTTTGGCCAAGTGGGGAAAGTGGTGTTTATGATGTGTGAAAATGAAGGAGTGATGGGGGTTTATATAGGGGTGGAAGAGAGGGGTGTCTGTGTGTGAGGGTTGGGTTGGGAGGGAAAGTTTTTGAATTTTGAATGGTGGGGTAGATGGGGTTTTTCGGGAAGAGTGGGTGGATTTGAGTGGTGAAGAGGTGATAAGGAAGAAAGATAGAGGTGATTGGTGAAGGTTATTTGGGGAAGGGTATTATTGAAATGTATGAAGAAGAGAGAAAGTGAGTTGAGGTAAGTGGGGATCTTGTGGGGTCCACAGATCCTGAGGTGTCAAGGATTTCTCATTCCTGCACTATTCTGGCATGTAAACGCCCCTTTGAGTGCCAATTCTGGCGTTAAACGCCAGGTTGCTGCCCATTTCTGGCGTTTAACGCCAGCTTTTCTTCCCTTTCTAGCATTGAACGCCAACTTGGTGCCCTTTTTTGGCGTTAAACGCCAACTTGGTGCCCTTTTCTGGCGTTAAATGCCAGTCTGGTGCCCTTATCTGGCGTTAAACGCCCAGAATGGTGCCAGACTAGGCGTTTAACGCCCATTCTGCTACCCTTGCTGACGTTTAAACGCCAGTAAGCTCCTCCTCTAGGGTGTGCTATTTTTAATGCTGTTTTTGAATTTGCTTTGATTTTTGCAGTTATTTTTGTGACTCTACATGATCATCAACCTAAAGAAAACATAAAATAACAATGGAAAAATGGAAATTTAACATATAAAAATTGGGTTGCCTCCCAATAAGCGCTTCTTTAATGTCAATAGCTTGACAGTGAGCTCTTATGGAGCTTCACAAATATATTCAGAGCATGGTTGGGGCCTCCTAACACCAAACTTAGAGTCTGAATGTGGGGGCTTAGTTGACTCTGTATTGAGAGAAGCTTTTCATGCTACTTCTCCATGTTTATAGAAGGAAATCCTTGGGCTTTAAACACAAAGTAGTCCTCATTCACTTGAAGGATCAACTCTCCTCTGTCAACATCAATCACAGCTTTTGCTGTGGCTAGGAAAGGTTTGCCAAGGATGATGGATTCATCCTCATCCTTCCCAGTGTCTAGGATTATGAAGTCAGCAGGGATGTAAAGGCCTTCAACCTTTACCAAGACATCCTCTACAAGTCCATAAGCCTATTTCTTTGAATTATCTGCCATCTTCAGTATGATTCTTGCAGCTTATACCTTAAAGATTCACAATTTCTCCATTACAGAGAGTGGCATGAGGTTTATGCCTGACCCTAGGTCACACAGAGCCTTCTCAAAGGTCATGGTGCCTATGGTGCAAGGTATTAAAAACCTTCCGGGATCCGGTTTCTTTTGAGGTATGTTCACCTGAGCCAAGGCATTTAGTTCATTGATGAGCAATGGAGGTTCATCCTCCCAAGTCTCATTACTAAATAACTTGGCATTCAACTTTATGATTGCTCCAAGGTACTTAGCAACTTGTTCTTCAGTAATATCTTCATCCTCTTCAGAGGAAGTATACTCATCAGAGCTTATGAATGGTAGAAGTAGGTTCAATGGAATCTCTATGATCTTTGTATGAGCCTCAGATTCCCTTGGTTCCTCAAAGGGGAACTTCTTTTCGTTCAGAGGACATCCCATGAGGTTTTTCTCACTGGGAATCACGTCCTCCTCACTCTCTCCAGGTTCGGCCATGTTGATCATGGTTATGGCCTTGCACTCTCTCTTTGGATTCTCTTCTGTATTGCTTGGGAGAGTACTAGGAGGAGTTTCAGTGACTTTTTTACTCAGCTAACCCACTTGTGCCTCCAAATTTCTTATAGAGGACCTTGTTTCATTCATGAAACTAAGAGTGGTCATAGATAGATCAAAGACTATATTTGCTAAGCTAGAGAGGCTCTGCTCAGAATTCTCTGTCTGTTGCTGAAAATATGATGTGAAAGGTTTGCTATTGCCAAACCTGTTTCTCCCACCATTATTGTTATTGAATCCTTGTTGAGGCTTCTGTTGATCCTTCCATGAGAAATTTGGGTGATTTTTCCACGAAGAATTGTAGGTGTTTCCATAGGGTTCTCCCATGTAATTCACCTCTTCAATTGCAGGATTCTCAGGGTCATAAGCTTCTCCTTCAGAGGAGGCTTCTTTAGCACTGCCAAATGCAGCTTGCAATACAGTCAGATTCTGAGAAATTATAATGACTTACTGAGTCAATATTTTGTTCTGAGCTAATATGGCATTCAGAGTATCAATCTCAAGAACTCCTTTCTTCTGAGTTGTCCCATTATTCAGAGGATTTCTTTCATAAGTGTACATGAACTGGTTATTTGCAACCATTTTAATGAGTTCCTGGGCTTCTGCAGGCATTTTCTTCAGATGAATAGATCCACCTGCAGAATGGTCCAATGACATTTTGGATAACTCAGACAGACCATCATAGAAGATACATATGATGCTCTATTCTGAAAGCATGTCAGAAGGACACCTTCTAATCAATTCCTTGTATCTTTTCCAAGCTTCATAGAGGGATTAACCTTCCTTCTATTTGAAGGTTTGAACTTCCACTCTAAGCTTACTCATCTTTTGAGGTGGAAAGAATTTATATAAGAAAGCATTGACCAGCTTTTCCAGTTCAGGCTGTCTCTAGGTTGTGAGTTTAACCATATACTAGCTCTGTCTCTTACAGCAAAAGGTAAAAGCATAAGTCTGTAGACCTCAGGATCAACTCCATTGGTCTTAACAGTGTCACAGATTTGCAAAAATTCAGCCAAGAACTGATGAGGATCTTCCAATTGAAGTCCATGAAACTTGCAATTCTGTTGCATCAAAGAAACTAATTGAGGCTTAAGCTCAAAGTTGTTTTCTCCAATGGCAGGAATAGAGATGCTTCTCCCATAGAAGTCGGGAGTAGGTGCAGTAAAGTCACTAAGCACCTTCCTTGCATTGTTGGCATTGTTGCTATTTTTGGCTGCCATGTCTTCTTCTTTTTCGAAGATTTCTGTCAGGTCCTCTCCAGAGAGTTGTGCTTTAGCTTCTCTTAACTTCCTCTTCAGAGTCCTTTCAAGTTCAGGATCAGCTTCAACAAGAATTCCTTTATCTTTATTCCTACTCATATGAAAGAGAAGAAAACAAGGAAAGTATGGAATCCTCTATGTCACAGTATAGAGATTCCTTGATGTGTCAGAGGAAAAGAAAAGTAGAAGGATTAGATAGAGAGAGGAATTCAAACTTATAGAGAGGGAGTGGGTCTGAATTATTAAAGGAGGATAAGTGTTAAAGATTAAATAGAAAGAGATGAGAGAGAGATTTTTTCGAAAATTAAAAAGATTTTTGAAAAAGTGGTTAGTGATTTTTGAAAATTGGGAATGGAAAAGTGGTTAGGTGGTTTTGAAAAAGATAAGGAATAGTGATTAGTTGAAAAAGATTTGAAAATAATTTTAAAAAGATAAGAAGTTAGAAAAAAAAGAGTTTGAAATCAAATTAAAAGAGATATGATTGAAAAAAATTTGATTTTAAAAAGATATGATTGAAGAAAATTTTATTTTTAAAAAGATATGATTGAAAAGATATGGTCGAAAAAGATTTGATTTTTAAAATTGATGACTTAACTAATAAGAAATTAAAATATATGATTCTAAAATTCAAATATTGAACCTTTCTTAACAAGAAAATAACAAATTTGAAATTTTTTAATCACAACATTAATTGTTAGCAAGGATTTTTTAAAATATTAAAAAAATGAAAAAGATTTGATTTTAAAAAGATATGATTGATATGAAAGGATATGAAAAAGATAAGATTTTGAAAAATTAGTTTTAAAACTTGAAAAACTGAAAAAGATTTGAATTGAAAACAAAACTACCTCCTTGGTGCTATCTTGGCGTTAAACGCCCACTTGTCTACCTCCTTGGGCGATAAACGCCCAGCCAGGTACCCTGGCTGGCGTTTAAATGCCAGAATGCCTTCTTCACTGGGCATTTTGAATGCCCAGCCTTTTTTCTGTGATTCCTCTGCTGTATGTTCTGAATCTTCAATTCTCTGTATTATTTACTTGAAAAGACATAATTTTGAAAAATTTTTGAATTTTTAATGATGAAACTAATCATGAAAAACTAAGATCGAATAAACAATGCATGCAAGAACACTTTGAATGTCAAGATGGACATCCAGAACATATTTTTTAAAATTTTTTTAAGAAAAGAAAGACATGCAAGACACCAAACTTAGAAATTTTCATACTAGAGACACTAACAAATTTAGAATGCACATGAGAAACAACAAAAGACACAAAACAAGAGAATTTAAAGATCAGACAAAGAAAATCATCAAGAACAACTTGAAGATCATGAAGAACACCATGCATGAGTTTTTGAAAATTTGCAAGAAAAATAAAAACATGCAATTGACACCAAACTTAAAAATTGACACTAGACTCAAACAAGAAGCACAAAATATTTTTGATTTTATGTTTTTATAATTTTTCGTATTTTTTTCGAAAATTATTTTTGAAAAAGAAAATAAGAAACTCAAAATTTTTAATACGAAATCCAGGAATCATGCAATGTTAGTCTAAAGCTTCAGTCTAAAAAGATTAGACATGGCCAGCCAAGCTTTAGCAGGACATTACATACAATAGCCAAATTGATGGGAATCAAAAAGGCTCCTGTGATGAAAAAAGCATCATCTGAAACTCTGAAATTCATTCTTAAAAATTTTGAAGAACAAAATAAAAAGAAAAATACCTAATCTAAGCAACAAGATGAACCATCAGTTGTCCAAACTCGAACAATCCCCGGCAACGGCACCAAAAACTTAGTACACAAAATCGTGATCTCATACACTTTCTTCACAACTCCACGTAGCTGACCAGCAAGTGCACTCGGTCGTCCAAGTAATACCTTACGTGAGTAAGGGTCGATCCCACAGAGATTGTCGACTTGAAGCAAGCTATGGTCACCTTGTAAATCTCAGTCAGGCAGATTCAAATGGTTATGCGATTTTGAGAATTAAAAGATGAATAAAACATAAAATAAGATAGAGATACTTATGTAATTCATTGGTGGGAATTTCAGATAAGCGTATGAAGATGCTTTGTTCCCTCTGAACCTCTGCTTTCCTATTGTCCTTATCCAATCTTGCGTAGTCCCTTCCATGGCAAGCTATATGTTGGGGGATCACCGTTGTCAATGGCTACCGTCCGTCCTCTCAGTGAAAAAGGTCCGGCTACGGGTTACGTAGGGCTAATCATCTGTCGGTTCTCGATCGTGTCGGAATAAGATCCATTGATCTTTTTGCGCACTGTCACTGCGCCCAGCGCTCGCGAGTTTGAAGCTCGTCACAGTCATCCCATCCCAGATCCTACTCGGAATACCACAGATAAGGTTTAGACTTTCCGAATCTCAAGAATGCTACCAATTAATTCTAGCTTATACCACGAAGACTCTAATCTCATGGAATGGAAGGCTCTGTTGTCAGGAGAGACAACCATGTGTCGTGAACCAGGAGGCCAAGAGATATGCATTCAAGCTTGTTTTCTGGTAGAACGGAAGTGGTTGTCAGGCACGCGTTCATAAGTGAGAATGGTGATGAGTGTCACTTGATCATCATATTCATCATGTTGAAATGCAAATGGATATCTTAGAACAAGAATAAGCTCGAATTGAATAGAAAACAGTAGTAATTGCATTAATTCATGAGGAATAGCAGAGCTCCACACCTTAATCTATGATGTGTAGAAACTCCACCGTTGAAAATACATAAGAACAAGGTCTTGACATGGCCGAATGGCTATGCCTCCCAAAAAACTTGAAACAATCAAAAAAAGGGTTCAAAGACCCTATCCCAAGATCAAAGATGATCAAAAGATGAAAATACAATAGTAAAAGGTCCTATTTATAGTGAACTAGTAACCTAGGGTTTACAGAAATAAGTAAATGATGCAGAAATTCACTTCCTGGTCCCACTTGGTGTATGCTTGGGCTGAGCATTGAAGCTTTCTCCTGCATAGGCTTTTCTTGGAGTTCAACGCCAGCTCTGGTGCCAGTTTGGGTGTTTAACTCCAGCTTTTATGCCAGTTTTGGCGTTTAATGCGAGAAAAGAGTCTCTGATCGGCGTTTTGATGCCAATTTGAACCATCAAATCTCGAGCAAAGTATAGACTATTATACATTGCTGGAAATCCCAAGATGTCTACTTTCCAACGCAATTGAGAGCGCGCTAATTGGGCTTCTGCAGCTCCAGAAAATCCACTTCGAGTGCAGGGAGGTTAGAATCCAACAGCATCTTCAGTACTTTTTTAGCCTCTGAATTAGATTTTTGCTCAGGTCCCTCAATTTCAGCCAAAAAATACTTGAAATCACAAAAAAATACACAAACTCATGGTAAAGTTCAAAAATGTGATTTTAGCATAAAAACTAATAATTATATACTAAAAACTAACTAAATCATACTAAAAACTACCTAAAAATAATGTCAAAATGCGTATAAATTATCCGCTCATCAAGCTACCTCAGAAGCTTCCAGATCCTGGATGCTTTCTGATTTCTAGCACCATAGGCACCATGACCTTTGATAAGGCTCTGTGTAACCTAGGGTCAAGCATTAACCTCATGCCACTCTCTATAATGGAGAAGTTGGGAATCCTTGAGGTATAAGCAACACACATCTCATTAGAGGTGGCAGACAAGACCATGAAGAAGCCGTATGGCTTAGTGGAGATTGGTTAAAGTTGAAAACCACTGCATCCCTGCAAACTTCATTATCTTGGACATAGGAGAGGATGAGGATGACTGTGTCATCTTTGACATACCTTTCCTAGCCACAGGTAATGTTATCATTAATTTGGCTAAGGGAGAACTAACCCTAAATTTAGGGGAGGACTACATCTTATTCAAGATGCCTCATCCCAATTCACCCTCTAAAAAAGAGATAATTGTGCAACACTTAGTGTGCCAACCCTCTTTTTTGTGCAGAGCTCTGTTGAGCCCCAGACATCAAGTCTAAGATTGGTGTTGGGCAGCCCCTCAACAAGCTCTAAGCACAAAGGTACTAAAAAGAAAGTACCTAAAGGCTGGAGGGACAAGAAAGTTCCTACTGAAGGCCTCTTACCTAGCATGAGAGTTGTCTTCACTAAGAAGCCAGTCTTATCACACACAGTGAGTTGTGTCCTATCTCTAGAGCATGTAGAGCTCATTCATGAGGGGACAGGAAGAAAATTCACTGTCGGGGGCAAAAATCTGAGCCCATACTCACCTCCGTAACGAGCTAACTGTCAAGCTAATGACGATAAAAGAGTGCATGTTGGGAGGCAACCCAACCTTACTCAACTATATTTGTTTTTATTTTATTTTGTTTTGTTTTTCTTTCAGTTATTAGAGTCATGATCATGTGCACCAGTCAAGAGACAAAATTCACAGCAGTGAAAACAGAGTACTCCGGAAAGAGTGTTAAAGTTGAATGCCAGCCAGGGTATCCTTGCTGGGCGTTCAAAGCCCCAAGAGGGGATCATTACTGATGTTGAACACTAGCCAGGGAGCAGCCCCTGGGCGTTCAAACGCCAGTGCAGAGAAGTAGGGAATCTGGATTCCCGAGCTTCTCAGGACCTGTAGGTACCACAGCATCTTCACCTACCCTACCTACCCCCACTTACTTTCACACTTCCCCATACACACTTTCCTATAAATGCCCCTCTCTATAACCATTCATACACACACCTCTCATACCCCTACACACCCCACAAGGCCGAGCCCTCTCTCTCCCTCTATCTCCTTCTATTTTCTTCTTCTTCTTCTCCATTCTTCTATTTTGCTCGAGGATGAGCAAAGTTTTAAGTTTGGTGTTGGGAAAGCATAGCTCTTTTTTCTTTTTATTACCATTCATGGCACCCAAGGTTGGAGAATCCTCTAAGAAGAAGAAAGGAAAGGCAATAGCCAATCCCTCTAAATCTTGGGAGATGGAGAGATTCATCACCAAAGTTCACCAAGACCACTTCTATGAAGTAGTGGCTAAGAAGAAAGAGATCCCTAAGGTCCCTTTCATGCTCAAGAAGAATGAGTATCCGAAAATCCAAAGAGAGATCCGGAGAAGAGGTTGGGAAGTCCTAACCAATCCTATTCAAGAGGTTGGAATTCGCATGGTGCAAGAGTTCTGTGCTAATGCATAGGTTACTAAAAATTATGGCACTAGTGTGAACCCAAATCCAAGGAATTGGATCACCATGGTTTGAGGAAGAATCTTAGATTTCAGCCTGGAAAGTTTGAGGTTGGCATTCAACATGCCTCTAATGCAAGGAGATCCTCATTCTTACACTAGGAGAGTCAACCATGATCAGAGATTGGAAGCCCATTCAACTAAGAAGGGTTGACCTTAAGCCCATAGCTAGAGGGTGGTTTGAATTCATCTAAATACCCTTCATCCCCACTAGAAATCGGTCAGAAGTGACCATTGACAGAGCCATCATGATACATTGCATCATGAGTGGAACTGAGGTGGAAGTTCATAAGGTAATTCCTCAAGAACTGTACAAGGTAGCTGAGAAGCCTCACACAAATGCCAGGTTGGTATTTTCACACCTCATCTGTCATCTATGCATTTCAGCTGGAATTGTCATAAATGGAGATGTCTTCATTAGGAAGGATAAGCCATCACTAAGAAGCGGATAGAGCAAACTAGAGAGCATGCACAGGAGCATGTGCACCTGCCTCAGTATGAGATCCCTAAGATGCCTCAATGGATGTATTTTCCTCCCCAAAGCTATTGGGATCAATGGCAAACTTCTCTTGGAGAATTGAGCACTAACATGAAGGAATTGAAGATGGAACATCAAGAGCATGCTACCACCCTCAATGAAATCAGAAAAGATCAAAGAGACATAAGGGAAGACCAAAGGGCTACGAGGGAAGAGCAACAAAGGCAAAGGGATGACATAGAAGAGATCAAGCAGCACATTGGATCCTCAAGGAGGAGCACTAGACGCCACCATTAAAGGTAGATTCGTTCTCTTTTACACCCCTTTCTCGTTATTTAGTTTCCTATTTTCTGTCTGTTTTACTTTCTGTTCTCTTGTTCTAGTTGCATGATCATTTGCATTGATGTCTTAAAGATGTAAAATGTTTCAAATACCTCTCACCTTGCTTGAAAGAAAATTTTTTATTGAAAAGAACTGAGAGATGCATGAATTTCAAGTTTAAAATAAGATTAGTCTAATTATGTTGATGTGGTGTCATTTGCTTTTGTCTTCTGAATGAATGAAATAAACAAAGCCTATTTGAAGTTGAAATTTTAGAATGTTGGCTCTTGAAAGAATAAGAAAAAAGGAAAAGTATTATTGATAATCTAAAAACCCTAAAAATTGATTCTTAAAGCAAGAAAAAGCAACAAAAAGAAAAAGAAAAAGCATGTTGCAAAAGAAAAAAAATTATATACATGCAAAAAAGAAAGAAAAAATGGCAAAAAGAAAAAGAAAAAAAAGCAAAAAAAATTCATTACTACCCAAAAATGCAGGAAAAGAAGGGTAGATTGAAAAAGCCAGTAAACCTTTAAACCAAAAGGCAAGGGTAAAAGGACCCAAGGCTTTGAGCATTAATGGATATGAGGGCCCAAAGGAATAAAATCTGGGCCTGAGCAGTTTAAGTTGTGGTCCAAAGTAAAAAGAGCATACTTAAGACCTCTATTTGGGGACTCTAGCAAAGCTGAGTCACAATCTGAAAAGGTTCACCCAGATAAAGTGTATGTGGCATGAATGTATCCGGTGGTAATACTGGAAAACAGAGTGCTTAGGGTCACGGCCAAAACACAAAAAGTTGTGTTCAAGAATCAAAATAACCTTAACTAGGAGAGTCAATGATATCATCTGGATTCTAAGTTCCTAAAGATGCCAACCATTCTGAGTTTCAATGGATAGTGAGATGCCAAAACTATTCAGAAGCAAAAAGCTACTAAGTCCCGCTTATCTGATTTTAACTAAGCTTCATTGGAAACTTAGAAATTTAATGTATCTTAATTTTCTTTTTTATCCTACTATGTTTTTAGTTGCTTAGGGACAAGCAACAGTTTAAGTTTGGTGTTGTGATGAGCGGATATTTTATACGCTCTTTGACATCATTTTCATATAGTTTTTAGTAGTTTTTGTTTAGTTTTTATTGATTTTTTATAGGTTTTAGTGTTGGATTCATGTTTTTGGATTCTACTATGAGTTTTTGTGTTTTTGTACAATTTCAGGTATTTTCTGGCTGAAATTGAGGAGCTGGAGCAGAAGTCTGATTCAGAGAGAGAGAAAGCACTGCAGATGCTGTCCGGATCTAACATTCCTGCATTTAGAAGAGATTTTCTAGAGCTATGGAAAGCCGACTTTTAGAGCTTTCCAGCAATATATAATAGTCCATACTTTGCTTCGGATTAGAAGGCCCAAAACTGGCGTCCAACTCCAGCTACCTGCCCCTTTCCAGGCGTCCAGCACACAAAAGCAGAGACCAGCGTCCAAACCCCCAATGAGGACCCCCTAGCTGGCGTTCCATGCCCAAGAGACCTCATAGCACGTGGATCTCATCAAAGCTTAGCCCAAACACTCACCAAGTGTGCCCTAGAAGTGGATTTTAGTGCTAAAAATACTATTTTACCCTTACTAGTCATATGTTTAGTATTTAAAGTGTATTTTTACATAATCAAGGACATCACAAAGGACTTTATGCTATTTTCAAGTTTTACATAGTATTTTTACTTCAGTATGAGTTTCTAAACATCCTATGTTAAGGGGAGGAACCCTGCTGAGTCCTATGAATTAATAAAAGTAATACTGTTTCTCTTCGATCCGTGTTTGATTAATTCTAAGATGTATATTCATACTTCATCGTGGTGAATAGGATGATCTGACAAATTAGCTCTGTTCATCACATTAAGACAAACGTGCCTGATAAACAACCACGTCTACATGGGTTCAAAATGTGTCTTTCACCGGACAACGACGAACCAAAAGCTTGAATATACATCTCTCAGACGGCTAATCCATGACTTCGTTGGGGACTTCTCGAGACATCAGTTCAGCCAATTTTTTAGAAGATTAGGATCTCTGTGGTAGAGGCTAGAATCCAAAGTTGCAGCATTCTCTGAGGTGGAAGATCCGACCTTGTCTGTGGCATTTTGAGTAGGATCATTAAGAAGAATGGACTGTACGAGCTTCATCCTCAATCAGAATGGATCCACACTAAACCTGGGGTTTAGATCTGGAGGAGTATTGGTAGCTGCTCAAACCAGTGTCAATCACATACAGCCTGCCATTGAAGAAATCACTCACAAGCAAAGAGAGCAGTAATACCGGAGTTAATTCAGAAAGACAACGCAACTCCAATCCTTAACCATATTCCTATCAGTATTTTCTACCTCTTTTTCTTTATTCCTCTTATAAATAGTTTCTCTTTATGAATGAAAACATATAAACCTTCTGATTCTGCCTGACTAAGACCTGCAAGATAACCATAGCTTGCTTTAAACCACAATCCTCATGGGATCGACCCTGACTCACTCAGGTATTACTTGGATGACCAGTGCACTTGCTGGTACAATAGTACAAAAGTATGGGGAATCGTGCTACCAAGGACTATACATAGTTTTAAGTGTAGGCAGGTCGAGCGACTAGATTGGCTGTTAGGTGAAACATTTTCCTTCCGAACACTTGTATTTCGATTTTTTTTATTATGATTTTTGGACGTTTACTAGTATGTAACTATTTTGATTTACCTTTTTATTGCACTTTATTATTTTGGTTTACATATATTTTAGTTATCTATGATAGTTTTGCTTTTAGTCCTTGCATTTTCTTTATTTATATTTGTATATATTTTAAAAATCTTTCCGAGTTTTAGCATATTTTACTTCTGTCATATGGTTTGTAAATATGTATCTTTACCTTTTAGTTGTGATTGGATAATGTGATAATTGGACCTAGTTTACTTTCCTATATATGCATAAGATGATTTGGATTGATAGAGAATAGGAAAAGAACTTAGGATTTTTACTTTTCATCCAATCACATTATACATATACATATAATAAGTTTAATCAAAATAATTAATTTTTAAGACATTTCTCTATAGGGCATCCCATTTATTTGAGTTGAAGCTTTTTATTGAACTTGCTTGAAAAACATTATGGAACATAGATGAGAGCTAGAACACACAACCAAGTGAGATGTGACCTTTAATGTGTGGTTGTATTATATTAACCATTAGTTTTATTCTTGTGTATTATTCTCTTTCTATGATTGTAATCTTTGACTTGTTTAATTCTTTATATCCAATATTTTGTGTATGAATGCATTTACATGATTGAGGCCTCTATTTTATTTAGCTTATTTATCCAAATGGCCTTACCATTTTATCTACCATTGTTAGAAAATATTGAGCCTATTTAATTCCTTTTTGTTCTTAATTTTAGCACAACACTACTTCTAGGTAAAAAAATAAGTGTCCTTAATTTGGATCTTTGATTAGCTCAGGCTAGTGAGGGTTTGCATCATCTAAGTGTGGGAAATTTTAAAATATTGGTTGAGAAAAATAGGTATTTTACTTTTTTTGATGAAAATCTTAGGAAATGGGTGCATACTCATGCATTGAATATTGAACTATATGCATTAATCTTTTTGTATATATTATGTTATTGAAAATAAAAAAGTTTGAAAAAAAGAGGAAAAGAAAAAAGAAAACGAAAAAGGAAATGAGAAAACAATAAAAAGGGGATAAATGTTACCCCAAAAAGAAAAGTTTGAGAAATAAATGAATATCTGATATGAATTGGAAGAATGCATGAGTGTGTAAAAAAGTGAATAATGGGTAATTAGGTTTTGCATTAGAGTTGAATAGGTTATCATAGGTTAGGTGGGAGTTTAAGTTAATCAAAGATTCAAATTCTAGTCCACTTAGCCAAATACAATCTTACCTTGACCCTAGTGGTGGACGAAATTGTGATTCCTATTTTGTGCCTTTTGGCATCATTGTGAAATTATTCCTTTTAGAAATTGACCTTCTTTCACAACTCCGTTCAACTAACCAGCAAGTGTACTGGGTCGTCCAAGTAATAACCTTACGTGAGTAAGGGTCGAATCCACAGAGATTGTTGGTATGAAGCAAGCTATGGTCACCTTGTAAATCTCAGTTAGGCGGATTAAATATTGATTTATGGGTTTCGAAAATAGAAATAAGAAAATAAATAATAAAGGGATAGAAATACTTATGTAGATTCATTGGTAGGAATTTCAGATAAGCGGAATGGAGGTGCTGTAGAGCTCACGGACGCCTGCTCTCCTATTCCTTCTACTCAATCCTTCTTACTCCTTTCCATGGCAAGCTTTGTATAGGGGTTCACCATCAACTGTGGCTACTTTCATTCCTCTCGGGGAAATATCCTATGCGGCTGTCACTCGCACAGCTAACCAGTCTGGAGGCATCACCCATGGCTGATGGCTACATCCCATCCTCGCAGTGAAAGCTAATGCTCACGCACTCTGTCACAGTACGGCCAATCACCGGTTGGTTCCCGCTTCCTACTGGAATAGAATCCCTCTTTTGCGTCTGTCACTGACGCCCAGCAGGTTGCAAGTTTGAAGCACGTCACAGTCATTCATTACCGGAATCCTACTCGGAATACCACAGACAAGGTGAGACTTTCCGGATTCCCAGGATCCTACTCGGAACACCACAGACAAGGTTGGACTTTCCGGATCCTCATAAATGCCGCCATCCATCTAGCTTATACCACGAAGATTCTGTTGGGGAATCTAAGAGATACACATTCAAGCTTGTGTTGCATGTAGAACGTAAGTGGTTGTCAATCACGCGCGTTCATGAGTGAGAACGTTAATGAGGGTTATTAACTCATCACATTCATCATGTTCTTGGGTACGAATGAATATCTTGGAATAAGAATAAAAGAGGAATTGAATAAAAGAAAATAGAACTTCATTAATCTTTGAGGTACAGCAGAGCTCCACACCCTTAATCTATGGTGTGCAGAAACTCCACCGTTGAAAATACATAAGCAAAAGGTCCAGGCATGGCCGAATGGCCAGCCCCCTAAAACGTGATCAATGATCTCCTAAGATGAAGAATAAACAAAACTGAGACCAAAGATGTCTAATACAATAGATAAGTGTCCTATATATACTAGACTAGCTACTAGGGTTTACATGAGTAAGTAATTGATGCATAAATCCACTTCCGGGGCCCACTTGGTGTGTGTTTGGGCTGAGCTTGATCAATCCACGTGTAGAGGCATTTCTTGGCGTCAAACTTCAGGTTATGACGTGTTTTGGGCGTTTAACTCCGAATCATGACGTTTTTCTGGCGTTTTACTCCAGACAGCAGCATGAACTTGGCGTTTAACGCCAAGTTACGTCGTCATTCTTCGAATAAAGTATGGACTATTATATATTGCTGGAAAGCCCTGGATGTCTACTTTCCAACGTCGTTGAGAGCGCGCCATTTGGAGTTCTGTAGCTCCAGAAAATCCATTTCGAGTGCAGGGAGGTCAGAATCCAACAGCATCAGCAGTCCTTTTGTCAGCCTTTTTCAGAGTTTTGCTCAAATTCCTCAATTTCAGTCAGAATTTACCTGAAATCACAGAAAAACACACAAACTCATAGTAAAGTCCAGAAATGTGAATTTAACATAAAAACTAATGAAAACATCCCTAAAAGTAGCTTAAACTTACTAAAAACTATGTAAAAACTATGCCAAAAAGCGTATAAATTATCCGCTCATCACCTAGCCCTATTACAATCCTTGAAAAAGTTCTCATGATACTCGTATACATGCATTGAATAATTGTTGATTATTAGAAGGGAATTAAGTGAATCAACCCTAAACACTTGAGAAATTAGAGATTCTACACATCCAGTGAGGGGTTCGATTGCACAATTCTATGTCTTCACCTTTTATTATCTATTATCTTGCAAGTTATTATATCTTTTGAAACTCATATTGATTCATGAGATTGCATTGATTGCTATATTGAGTTAGCCCTCTATGTATATATGTTTTCTTGAAAATTGATTTGTTATGACCAAGTAGATATAAATAAATAGTAGATAGATAAATAGAAAAAGATAGAAAAGATACAAATAGTTTACTTTTAATAAATGTTGAATATCCCTTGATCTTGTCTTTCTTAATTCTTAACATGAGGACATCCTATTGTTTAAGTGTGGGGAGGTTGATAAATCCATATTTTATGATGAATTTTGGATTTAAAAGAGTGGAATTTATTAACTTATCTTGCATTTATTCATTGAAATTGCATGTTTTTGTGAATTTTTCCTAATTGTTCTTAATTGTGAAAAACATGCTTTTTACACTTTAAAATGGCTAAATTTAATTCACTTTTATCCCATTCGATTCCTTGATATGTTTGTTTAAGTGATTTAAGGTTTAGAAGGCAAGAATGGCTTGAAGAAATGGAGAAAAAGCATGCAAAAATGGAGGAATCATGAAGAAATGAAGTTTTGAAAATCTTTCCAGATGTGCGTACACATAGCAGATGTGTATGCTTCTCTTTAGATTTCTGTGTACACATGGTAGATGCGTATGCACAATTAGCAACACGTGATTTATTTAAGTAAATACTTGGCTCACGATTTCAAGCCCAATTTTAGCCCAATTCAACTCATTTCTGAAACTTTTGAAGGCAAGACTCAAAGGGGATCAACCAAGTAGTGTAGGGAGTAATTAGAATCATGTTTTAGGTAGAATTCTAGAGAAAGAAACTCCAACTTTTCTCTAGGATTTTAGCATTTTTAGTTTAGTTTCTCCTTAGATTTAGGTTTTGATCTTGCTCTAGTGTAGTTTTCTTTTTATTTTCTAGTTTAATTATCTGAATTCACTTAGTCTTACTTGTTAATTTCTTTATTTTGTCACTTTTATTTATTGAACACTTGTTAATTTTTATTTTCTTTTAATGCAATTGATGTCTTTCCATGTTTATTGTTACTTTTTTAAGTGGTGATTATTGTTTTCTTATTTTGGTAGTTATAGATTTTATAATTCTTGCAATTTACCATGTTTTCTTTTTATGCATTTCAATTGTTTGTTAAGATGAGTTTCTTAGTTTTAGATTATCATTTTGTCTTGGCTTGGAATTGAGGATTTAGGTAACCTTGACTCATTAATATCTAATATTGATTAGTAATTTAGGGTTATTAGTTGGTTTTGTTTCTACTGATGCTAGTCTTTCACTAAGCTAATTAGTGAGTTTGCTAGGACTTGTGGATTAAGATCAATTATGCTTATTTGACTTTCTCCCAATTTTAGGAGATGACAAAGCAGGATTAACTCTTCTTAATTGCTATGTTTGTGGTCAATGACTTAGATAGGAACCCTTGACTCTCAATCCTTACCAAGATGCCTTTTTAGCATTTGAATTTTCTTGTTTGCTCTTTACTTTCTTGTAATTTAATTTCTTGTCTTTTGCTATTACAACCCTTTCCCCTCATAACCAATTATGCACACACTTCACTACAATTCCTTTGAGAGACGATCCAGGATTTAAAACTCCCAGTTTTTATTGATTTGAATTCGTGACAATCAAATTAAACTCTGATACAAGTCATTTGTTAGTTTGAAACTATACTTGCAACGAGATTCTTTTCGAGTTTTCAGTAGGATAACATTTCTAAATAGAGACGATGTAAAACGTTACGAACCCGCTAGGCAATCCTATACTCCAATCAACCTAAAGTTTAAGACTAAAGTCCTTTCTAAACCAAATAGGATAATCAGAAACTAAATCTTAAAGAATAAATGATCTCAGATTCTCAATTTCTCTCAATACAAGTCATAAGTCTTCTCATTATCACAATAATTATAACTCAATAATTTCAGCGTTGATGAGCGGATAATTTATACGCTTTTTGGCATTATTTTTAGGTAGTTTTTAGTATGATCTAGTTACTTTTAGGGATGTTTTCATTAGTTTTTATGCTAAATTAACATTTCTGGACTTTACTATGAGTTTGTGTGTTTTTCTGTGATTTCAGGTATTTTCTGGCTGAAATTGAGGGACTTGAGCAAAACTCTGATAGGAGGCTGACAAATGAATGCTGATGCTGTTGGAATCTGACCTCCCTGCACTCGAAATAGATTTTCTGGAGCTACAAAACTTTAAATGGTGCGCTCTCAATGGCGTTGGAAAGTAGACATCCAGAGCTTTCCATCAATATATAATAGTTCACACTTTATTCGTAATTAGATGACGTAAACTGGCGCTCAACGCCAGTTCTATGTTGCTGTCTGGAGTCAAACGCCAGAAACACGTCACGAACCGAAGTTGAACACCCAAAACATGTTACAACTTGGCATTCAACTCCAAGAGAAGCCTCAGCTCGTGGATAGATCAAGCTCAGCCCAAACATACACCAAGTGGGCCCCGGAAGTGGATTTATGCATTAATTACTTACTCCTGTAAACCCTAGTAGCTAGTCTAGTATAAATAGGATAGTTTTCTATTGTATTAGACATCTTGGGACATTTAGTTCTCAGATCATGGGGGCTGGCCATTCGGCCATGCCTGAACCTTTCACTTATGTATTTTCAATGGTGGAGTTTCTACACACCATAGATTAAGGGTGTGGAGCTCTGCTGTACCTCAAGTTTCAATGCAATTACTACTATTTTCTATTCAATTCGATTTATTCCTGTTCTAAGATATTCGTTGCACTTCAACTTGATGAATGTGATGATCCGTGACACTCATCATCATTCTCACCTATGAACGCGCGTGACTGACAACCACTTCCGTTCTACCTTAGACCGGGCGCATATCTCTTGGATTCCTTAATCAGAATCTTCGTGGTATAAGCTAGAATTGATGGCGGCATTCATGGGAATCCGGAAAGTCTAACCTTGTCTGTGGTATTCCGAGTACGATTCCGGGATTGAATGACTGTGACGAGCTTCAAACTCCTGAAGGCTGGGCGTTAGTGACAGACGCAAAAGAATCACGGGATTCTATTCCAGCCTGATTGAGAACCGACAGATGATTAGTCGTGCTGTGACAGAGCATTTGGACCTTTTTCACTAAGAGGATGGGATGTAGCCATTGACAACGGTGATGCCCTACATACAGCTTGCCATAGAAGGGAGTGATAAAATTGAATAAAAGCAGTAGGAAAGCAGAGATTCAGAAGGAACACAGCATCTCCATGCACCTATCTGAAATTCCCACCATTGGAGTACATGAGTAACTTTATCTTTATTTTCCGTTTATTTTATTTATCTTTTGAATATCTAATCCAATCATATTTGAATCAGCCTGACTGAGATCTACAAGATGACCATAGATTGCTTCATACCAACAATCTCCGTGGGATCGACCCTTACTCACGTAAGGTATTACTTGGACGACCGAGTGCACTTGCTGGTTAGTTGTGCAAAGTTGTGAAGTTATGTTTGGACCATGGTAGTGCGCACCAGGTTTTGGCGCCATCACCAGGGACAATCAATTTCGAACAACAATTTAAGCATGAGTAACAATTTCGCTCACCAAGCGTCAAAACTCATTTAACCACAAGCCTCCGCTTGTCACATTCTATCAGGAACAGCCCTCAGCGTCACCACCGCCAACATGAGGGATCTCTCAGTTATGCAATTACAGACAAAATAATACAAAAAATACACAAATAGAGAGAACAAACAAAGCATTTAGATCAAGTAGCATATAAATACATTTAATCAAGAAGGCAAACCAAATACAAGATGCATGCCAAAATAATACACACAAATGAAAATGATGCATATCTGCCCTATGGCCAATGAGCTCATTTGTCGGTTATACAGTCAAACCCGACATATCCAATAGCTAACCTTGGACAGTCTCTCGGTGTGCACATCCCCAAGAGAAATTCACATCTCTTGGAGGAATCATCCGGAAAAGTATAAGTGTCCGGCCATATCTTTGTGACATAGGGTCAACAAAGTCTCAAGTCTCAACCCAGAGCAAGTGGGACAAACCACTGCATCTATCCAAGGAGTCTCAATCCTCAACCTAGAGCAAGTGAGGCAAACTACACCCTTGTATCTACCCAAAGAGGTATCATATCAATCAATATTTAATTTATTACGCAAGCATGATAACACCCAGACCTCGCCATAAATAGATATTCAATTAATATACAAGCAGGATATCACCCATACCTTGCCATCTCAGCTAATCAGGCCATATTCAGTCATCGCCAATTTCATTATTCATGTCTTATGTCAATTTAGTATTCAGTAAACTTACTATTCACAGGCTTTCCTCAATATTCATCAACTTTAATCCACAACCTCCTCCAACTATCAATTTAATCCAATCCATATGTTCATACTCTTTTCCAAGCCTAAAAATAAGTTTTTGGACCTTAATTAGGGGTTATGGAAGTTTACAAGCTTACCGGGAAGGCTAAACAGTTAAAAACACAGCTTCTATGTGAAAATAGGACTTGTCCATACGCATCATCTTATGCATACGCACGAGTCAGAGGCACTTCCCAGCTTGTGCGTACGCATGAGCAGTCGTGCGTACGCACAACTTGTAAAATCCCACTCATGCGTACGCATTACCCTTGTGCATATGCACGATCCTTGACACCTGTTCCGACCTGTGAGTGCGCATCATTGTGTGTGTACACATACCAGAATTTTTGGTTTTTCTGCAATACTTAGAAATTTCAGTTTTCAAACTCCAGTTTCAATCTTTCATAACTTTCTCTACAAAATTCTGTTTTCCATCATCTTTAGATGGTTTTAAAGGTCTTTTGACTAGCTTTAATTTAAGAAACTTTCATTCAATTCCGAACTCTGAGCGCTAAGTTATGGCCTATGGAAGTTGGTTAAAATCTGGTTTTTACCCAAATGTTCACTTATGCCATTTTTCAATTCAATTCCAAAACCACTTACAAACCAAACCTCCTCTACTCCCAATCATCAATTTTCAATCAATCCACGCCTAATTAACCCAATTATCCCATCAATCATTCATTTTCAACAATTTCCATCAATATTCAATATAATTAATTATAACACGCATTGCTTCGATCATAATCCACATACTTGCCTTCACTTACCACTTGGGGGATTCTTCACCCCATTATGACCTCCAGCCCAAATTGTTTTACCAATCATCAATGGTATCATTATACATCAAATTTCATTCAACATATAACATATTCAACATATCTCATATCCAAGCTCAACAACAATTTAATTTATAATTCACAACAACAACAACAACTAACAATCGATATTCAACTAACTAATCACAAACACAAGTAATTCGATTCAATCCTATACTAGAGGTAATTAACCTAGGTAGTCACATAATCGTACATAACGCCTACTCAAAAATAAAACTCGTATGTCTTAGACGACGGTTCCAAATCCTCAAATCAAATTCTTCACGTCAGAACTCAAGCCTCAACCGGAATCCTCACCACTTCGAGCTTGCAATCACTCTCGCACAGAATTTGCACCAAACTAATTCATTCCGCATCAATGCAAGCTAACCCAAACCACTTTCAACTAACCACGTTCAATTTTCACCACATTCACACTAAGTTCATAACTCAAATTTGTGTAAAACCAAAGAAATCATGATTGAATCTTCCCTAAATATTGAAAACTCGAATTTTTTCAATATCCAAAACAAAAACGCAAAATTGAAGGAAATGAAAAATTGGACAAGAAATTGAAACTTTTTTTACCACTTTGTTTATATAAAATTAAAGAGGATTTCGAGACAAACGTGTGACCACAAACGGCTTGTCAATCTGAACTCCGAATCAAAAGTTGTGTAAATTTTTGTATGTGGGTGAATAGTGCACTTAAGGCATACTCTTCCCCTTCTCTTCTCCCTTCTTGTGCTGATGGTGTTTAATGAATAGGGTGTGGCTGAACTTTTACTAAGTTAAGGTTGACATGTATGTGGACTTAGGTCCGGTTCACTTATTTTAGTCTGTTGGCTCAATTTTGAGCCAAAAACCTTTAAAATTAGTGTTTTAATTTGTATTTTAAGTATTTTATTTTTTCCAACTTTAAAATTTTAATTCCTTAACCTCTGTGACTCATAATTAATTTATTAGTTAATTATTTATTATTTAACTAGGTTTTACATTATAATCCTCTGTGTTGCCTTCCAAAGAGATAATAAAGGGTAATGCATGAACTAGCTAACTTTGCACACTGCAAAGGAAAGTTTTAGCCTTGTGACATATTGTAGAGCACTAACGACATATCGATACAAAGATGGATCATGGAACTCTTCTAAAGTTGTTGATGTAGATGCAAGGATGAAATTATTGGAATAAGCATCGAAGCTGCTCAATTTATCCCCATTTTGGATAATAAATTTATTCCATTGTTTGTAGGTCTTCAATTATATACTAACAATCTTGTCAGCTTCATATGCAAATTAAGGCTAAATGAAATCTTTATTAAGATGGTCTTCAAGATCTTGATCTCTAATAGTGAATAAGGCTTAATATTGTCATGTTTGATGATTATCAATTGGGTTTTGAAAAGCTTATGGTATAAGGATGGATGAGATAATGGGAGTATTGTTGATTGAAATAGCCATGGATTAAAAAATCGTCGCTCTTGATACCATGAAAGGATTGTCCATGGTTAATATAGTTGTTTTTTTCCAAAGCAAGAGAGTTTAGAGAACATGGAGGAAGAAAAAGCTTAGCAAATTTGCATATTATTGAACAAATGATCATTGCACTACATTGAATCAGAGAGGTTTACATCTTATATATACAAGTTATTACAAACACAATTTGACAGCTAGTACAACTGAATAACAGAACCTTCCTATAATAATAACAATTTCTAACTTTCTTTCAAATCCTGACTAACTATTTTCATTTATCCTTTACAGAGGATAGATTATATTTTTATTTTGTTTTGTCTGATAATTATCTCTTTTTTGTTTTATTTTAGAAGCTCTTGATAGTTCTAAAATAATTTATCCTAAAAGTTTAAGTTGATTGAAAAATGTACATGAATGATAATGTTTTCATTACATTATTTTATGCAAAAATTTCTTTTTTTGAATCCGAATAAATTTTGTATATTTTTGTTTCTATTTTTATTTGTTTTATACTAAAATTATCTTTTTTGAGGATAATAAAGATTGAACTCTAGTTCTATAGTCATAGAAATCCTAATATAATTCACTTGTTCTAAAAGTATAAGCTAATAAAAAGATATAAATAAAATTATATTTTTATCATTGATATTATGTTATAATATGGATCCAAAAAATTTAAGATGTTGGGTTTATAAAATAATAGTTATATATAAATTATACTTTTATCTACAACTATAATATCAATGATAAAAATATAATTTTATTTATACGGGTTATGTTTGTAGATTATACGAGCTGGCTCGTTGATTTTTTGTTTATTTATCATGGGTTTTAATTTTCAAGCCAAATCATTTATAGCTAGCTTGTCGGGTTCAACGGCTGACTGATTTAATTTTAATTTTTTATTTTTTTAAATAATTCAATAAAAAAACTCAATTTTAAACTATTTTTTTTTACAAAAACAAAATTTTTTCGTCAAAAATATTAAAAGAAATAAATTTTTTATTGGGTCGAATCAGTAAAAATTTAAAAAACGTATTAATAAGTTAACTTGTTAATCCGATTTTTTTTATTAATCAGATTCAATTCATTTAATTCAAAATTTAAAATTTTAAACAAGTCTCTTTTTAAAAGTGAAAATTTGTTTATTTAAATAAATAAACGGCCTGAGTTTCCATTTTAAAATTTCTTAATAATTTTTACCTAATGACATGCGCATAAATCAACATCCAAATGCATTATAAACCTAGTTCTATTTTTATTTAGGTTTGGTTTCTCTTTCTAAAAAATCAAATGCATATATCTTAAAAAGTAAAACAAAATTCCCAGGTTACCAAGTAGCAAGTATATATACTTTTCTGATTTGCCATATTTATGTATCGGATTTATTTTAGACATGACACTTATCAATACACGTGTCTTCTGTGTTCAATTATGTATTAATAAAAAATAAAAAATTCTTCTCTAAATACATTTAGATACACCTAAATACTATCACGTGTCAGCGTGCCTAACCTTATTTTTAACATATATTTTTAAAATAAATTTAAAAATAATATATATTTTTAATTATTAAAACAAAAATATATTAAAAATAATTAAAAAATTAATTTATATTTTAATATCAATAAAATATTAAAATATAATTATAATTTTTTTAAAAAATATTTTATATTTTATATACATATTATATTCTCGTATCTTATAAAAAATTTAAATTTATATATCTGTGTATTCTGTATCGTATTATGTACTATATTCATATCTTTGCCGTGTCTGCGTCATAGTTCAAAATGGATAAAACGTTCTCAATCAAGTTTTTATATAGTAGCTGCCGCAGATTGACCCAAAACGAAGGGGAGTTTATAGCCACTGCCCTACTCATAACTCATAAAGAGCCACAAAGCTCAAATAAAAATGGGTTTCCTTTAATTTCCATTTGAAGGATAAAGATGTAGACATCCACCCGTAATAACAATATATATAGCATATAATAATCTGTACCAAGAATCACGCCATGAAAATCCCAGCGGAACGTGTAAAATATCCAATACTGTTTTCAGTCACCGATTTGAAGGATTCGTATTAGGTCATCGCGTACTATCGAAATCCATGAAGGATACACACACATATATATAGCAGAACAAAAATAGGAAATCAATTAGCTAATAATTAATTCTTTTAATTGTAAAAATTCTCAATTTTTTTAAAGATTTAGAATTTAAATTTAAAATAAAAAATAATTAAAAAAGGTTGAATTTTTAGTTGAATTCGTATGGAAAAAGTTACATGAATAAGTGTTTTAAGTTTTAATTATTATATATAATTATATAATTATATATTTTGATTGATATTACTTGTACACCTAATATTATTATATATAATAATATAATTATATATTTTCTAAATTACAATGCTGATGGTAGTTTAAAGTATTTAATTAGTCTTTTATCTTTGGATCTAATCTTGTTTTGATCTCTATGGTTTAAAGTGTCCTATTTAAATCTAAAAAATTTTATTTAATTTTAATGTAGCCTTACTGTGAAGTCAATTTTAAATAATTAATATGACTATTTCTGTATTCTATTAAACTTTAATGTCCTTTCCTAAAAAAGAGGTACAAATTTGAGAGACACAGAATTAGCAGCAGATGCATCACCATGAGTCACTGGCCTTAGTTCAAGTACATGTAGAACATCTTCGAGAACTCGTTTTTTGCAGAAAAGTTCGCCGATAACGACGAGAATAAGGTCATCGTCACCTCTACCGCAAAGAATTCTCCTCTGTACGAAAAGTTTTGTTATATAAATTCTTTATATCTGAAAATTGAGTTTCGTTAATTATTTAACATTGACTTAACAACATGACTACATTAAAACTAAATAAAATTTTTTTGAATTCAAATAAAAAACTTTAAATTTTAAAGATTAAAATAGAATTAGATCCAAACATAAGGACCAATTTAATACTTTACCTTATATATATTTAAATTGCGATCTGTTATAATATGGTTATGTTAGGGAGAAACTAACTTTAAGGGTAAAAACTTCTACCTCGAAAACACTAGCTTTAATTTGTAGGTGCCTTTAATTAGATGATATAAAAAAAATAAAAATGACAAGCGTATTAAGATAATGTCATTGAGATAATTATTGTTTGATATTTTAATAATTTTTTCTAAAAAAATGTGACAGATAGATTAAAAGAAAAAAAAAAACCCTAAGTTTGCTTGCTAGTTGCTACATAGGCCTCCAGCAATTAGAAATGGGAAACATATCATCTACTATATTTTTTATTCAAAATGTATTTATATAAATTAGTAATGTCCAACATATTTCCAACTAATAATAAGGGTCAAAGATTGACACCTCATATATACCACGTTACTTTATTTTGACCAATAATCAAATTAAGGAATGTTATTGCCAGATTTTTTTATATATAGCTGTTTGACAGCTTGAGTTATTATTATTATTTGATTCATTTTGACGTGTTTTCTTTCTACACTACTTAGCCTCAAACGACAAATGCTGTTTGAAATTGACGAAGAAATTAAAACAGATAATTGATTGTGTCATTAGATCGATTCTAACATGAAAAATTAGTTATTTGGAAACAGTAGTTTTCGACGGATCAAGTGCATGCATGCTCAATTATTTCTCACCTTGTTTGTTAATTTGGTTATCTACTAAGAAAATACAACCTACAATAATTTTTTCTTTTTGTCGTAAAATGTGCCCAAAAACTGGAAAAAAAAAAACGTGACCGTTGAAGCTTGCCACTTTTTTTAGTTCCCGTCACACTTTTTAAAACATTATTTTTTACCATCAAAATTGTATGAATTTAATTTTGATAATTATGAGTATAAAATAATTTTATAGGTGTATTTAATTAAGTAACGTCATATCAATAAAAATAATTATCTTTTACATTAAATTACTTAAATGATCATCCAAAAAAAAAAACAGATATAATTACACAATAATATAAAACACTTTACACTATAAGTACATCAAAATTAAACTTAAATCTTATTACATTCAATTATGCAAATTCCACTCATCATTTTCTTTCTTTTTTTTTTACTTTTTTTTTCTTTTATTTTAACCTTTTTTTAACAATATCCCCTCCCCCTCTATATATGTATATTTTAGAAGTTTACGTATTTATTTTGAAGTTATCACATTTATTTTTCTAAAGTGGCTATATTTTCTTAAGCGTTATCAATTCTTTTATAATGAGTATAAACATTAGGCGTCCTACGTGGGTATACACATAGTATTGTCTCATCTATTTATAAGAGTCGATTCCCCTAAAAAAATTAAGAGGGTCTAGTCAACAATAAATTAACAAATATTTTTAAACTATATTTTTATATTAATTAATTTTTATTAATTAGTAATTATTTAATTTTTTTTTAAAAAGATACAAAATTAATGATTATTAATTATCTCTTTATACTCTAATTCATCTTTTACTATTTATTACGTAAATCCTAATTCTTCTTTCTAAAAAAAATTTAAAATTCTAAAAAACAAAAGCACTAAAATATAAGATAAAGAATCATCCAAATTCTAAAAAAAACATACAAAATATACAAAAAAATTATCCAAAACTAATAAAAAGAATTATCCAAATCTTAAGAAAAAAACATACAAAACGTAGAAAAAATAATCAGGCAAAACTAATAAAAAGAATCATCCAAAATTTAGGAAAAAGAAACATGAAAAACTAGTTAAAAACATCATTCAAAACCAAATAGGACGAGGAGAAGAAGAGCCGCAGGGTGGTCGGCGACGACGTCTTAGACGGTGTTGCGTGGACAGTGGGGGGACTCGCGGTAGCGCATTGCGATGAGTGGAGGAGTCACCATGGATTGGAGTAGTTGATCGCGTGTCGCGAATGGAGACCTCATGGTGGTTGCGTCGCGACGGATGGAGAGTCGTGGGGTGCGAGTGGTGAGCGATGGGGAGTCGGGAGCGATGAGGGTGCGTCGGACGAGCGGAGTGGGTGCGAATGGTGCGAATTAGATGGCGGTGCGACTTGAGAGTGGCGATGATGCGAGAGTGCTACACGGACGATTGGCGTTGGACGCAAGGAGAGTGACGTAGAAGCGCGATGGTGGCTGTCTTTTCTGTGCGAATGGCAAATGAAGTGGAGGAGAAGGATGTAAGGACAACCGACGATGGCGCGCGAGGACGGTGCAGTAGTGACGCTATCACAAAACCGCGGCACGTGGGTCATTAGGGAAAGGGATTTGGATTTGTGATTTTGTGTGCTGAATGGTGATTAGAAATGAAAATAAATTAGAGTAAGTTTTGATTTAAAAATACCATTAATGTTAATTAATCAAATTTTTAATTTAAAAAATAATTTAAAATTAATAATTATTAATTAAGTTGTTCAATTTTTAGCTGGTTGGACATTTAATTTCCTATACTTTTTCTATATGAATTCATATTCTATTTCTTTTTGTTTTTGTTTTTTTTTCTCCTGATTCTACGTTTTTATTTGTTTTTTCTTTTTTTCAACAGAGTAGGTAAAAATGAACTCATTTTTAATTAATTAATATTAATTAATTTTTTTATTTGTTAAAGTTTTTTATTTTTTTTTTGTGAATTTAGTATTTAAAATTTAAGTTTAAGAGATTGAGATTTTAAAATTTATAATTTAAATAAAAATAATTTTAAAATATTGACTAATATTAATTAAAAAAAACTAACTTCATGTTAAACTCATAGCAACGGTGAAAGATATGTATAGTACACCCAAAAATATTATATGCACATCATAGGATTAGTTTAACTTTTAGTTGAATAATTAGGTCATGAAATTATCTCTCTTTAAAATTGATATAATTTTATAATATAATATTAAAACTTTACCAAAAGGTTTATAATTTACTTTTTACTATATTATAAAGAAGATAAAATGTTAACATAAGAAAAAACAAAAACCTGTATGTAATTCACTTTCGAAACCACCCCCCTTCCCCCCCCCCCCCCCCCCAAAAAAAAAAAAACAAAAAGGTTGTGTGAGGGATCAAATACATAACACATGCATAACGTGGGATAATGAGAAGATGATGACTAAATGTTAATTAAGTAAATTTTCAATAATATTTGCTGTTTTCTGTTTAATGTTTCAATAACACCATACACACTAATGTCTTGAAATGTGTTGAAATAACATCCCTCACTCAGAATAGTAATATTCACATTATTACAATGTTTTGAAAACATTTCAACAGTAAATTAACTTTGAAATGCGAACGAAACTTCAATTTAATTTCTTGTCATTGAAAACGTGAAGCTCGAGAAAGAGGTCAAACATGAATATTTAAGAGAGAAAAGAAAAAGGACCAAGTGGTGTATTGAGAAATAGAGATAATAGAACACACAGAAACTAACACTTACTATTTGGGTATTCTTTTTGAAATACAAATGCGTGAAACAATATATATAAAAACAAAAAACAGTGTAAAATTTGAATTTTAGTGCATGAATGTTCTGTCTTTTTAATCTTCAATTCTTTTGACAAAAAATAAATGAAATACAAAAAAGAAAAGTTCTGTTTGTTGCCCCAATATTTATTTCAACTACTAATTAAATAAAGTATTTATTAATAATTACACTTGAGATGATGATAGGCAGGATTAACTAGAAAGAAGGAATGTGTGACCATGACCCGTGTTTCGTAGCCAAAATATCTTCAACTTCTTCATATGCCACTACTATGACTTTCTTACACCTCGTGACTCTGTAGCCTGCACATTATTCACATAATGTGTGGGGGTATATTTTATGTAATAAAGCATAGTTAAAAATAAATTGATAACTAATAATTTTAATTTTATATGAGCATGTGTACATATGAAAGATAAATCCATTTATCAAAATATATATGATAATTATGATTATCCAAATCACATGTAATGTCATAAAATACACAAAGTCGTTGCTGGTTTTGTAGCAAGCTATATAAGGTCCAGAAGAAATTAAACGCTAGGAAAATATTATTGTGCCGTGATTAAGAAGTAATTAAGCTGAGCTTTTCTAAATTATCCAGACCATAATGCAATGCACTATTACCCTAATAATCATAGGATTTTCAGATTGAGTATACACTTCAAGAAAAAAGTTCTATCATCACGTTTTAAAAGCGTAGACAAAAGGGATAAATGGCCACACTTTTATAAAAATAGTAATTAATTAGTGAATTGTCCACGTTTCAGATGTCACGTTTAAAAGTGTGGCCATAGAAACAACCAGGCATGCTTTTAAAGTGTAGCTAATTTGTTTTTCTACGGTCACGTTTTCAAAGCGTGCCCATATCCTCTAATTATTTGGGCACCATAAAAAAGTGTAGAAATAGAGTTTTCCAAGAAAAAATTAGATTTCCCACCAATTTTATCTCCAATACACTTTAAATTTTTTTTTTTCACTAAGGAGAACCTTACTAAGGAGCGCATCATTCATTCAACCCTCGTAGCCCTCTTCATCACTGAGAAGACAAGAAACCTCTCTTGTAGCCCTCTTTCACAGCCTTCTCTCGCAACCTTCTCCTGCAACCATCCATCAGTGCTGCCTCCGTCGGTGCACCCTCTATCAACGCGCCCTCTGTCGATGCTCACTCTCGCTCACAAGGCCTCGCTCGGTGTTCACTCTCTCTCTCTCACAAAACCTACCTCCATCGATGTTCATTCTCTCTCGCTACTCCCTTAACAACCCATAACTCGTCGCTGCCTCTGCCTCAATCATCGCTCCTCCTTCCAAGGCTCCTCCCTCAATCGGTGCTTGACCCTCACCATAACATAAGAAGGTACGGATTTATTCTTTATTTCTCTGTTTCTGTATGCAAATTTGTTTGTTTTGGACAACTCCGTCACCTTCTGAGATTCCCCTTTCTTATTTTGCATTTAGAGTGCCAGATCCATAGGTAACAGTTACATGGAATTTTTTTGCTCTAGCTTTAGGTTTAACTATTGCTGGAGGCATGAGAAATCGGACTGCTAAACCAGAAGATGAGATTTATTTGCATTGGCTAATGCTCATTGTAAGTGCTTGCCAGGAAATTTGACTATTTAATGTATCGATATTTTTTCTTGCCTCACTGACCTTAACTGATCTGGTATATGATGTGAGATAAGTTTCATTAGTTCATAATTAGGTTTCCATTTTTCAACATTAAAGTGTTTAAAGTTCTAAGAAGAGTTCAGTTTAGGTGCTTAGAGCTCTGTGTATGCATAGGGAAGTATATGGTTTTCATGTTCAAAACTATGAAACAGGGCTCTGATGTTCATAAATCATTTTTCAGCATTAAAGTAGTCTTGGATTGGTTATTTTACACCAATGCGCTTTGAGCATTTGACTTATGTCTATATTATAGGAAAATGTCACTAATAGAATATCACTAATCATTTATCCTTAACCTTTTTGGTTTTGGATATCAGTTGATGATTCATTTCTATATGTTCCATGTTGGTGGTATTACAAATCTTTATATAGCAAATGTTAAACATTTAAATTTTAATGTTTCTGAAGTAAAACATTTAAAAGTAGTGTAACAATCTAAATTATTAGTGGCTAATTGATCATTTATATTATTTAGACATAGAGTGATATTCTTTTCTTTACATGTGATCACATGAATATATGTGTGGGTGAGGAAGAGCACAAATGTAAAGTACTAATTTATATGTTGATTTAATTTGATTGTGGGTTGTCTTGAGAATCAAATGTAGAAAAGAAAAAGATTTTCAAATATATTTGTTACCTTTATTGTTGGATTATACCACTATATTGATGAAATAAACTTTAAATTTCTTTTAGTATTTTGCATTGAAGTTTCAACCAATTTGGGCAATAAAGTTTTAATTTATTTTTTAATATCTAAATTTGTGTTAAATATGGCTATTTATTTATTTGGTTGTATGTATATATGTATTGTGTTTAGTGTTTTCAACATTATTTCCCTTACTCACTTGTATCCAAGCTTCACCAAGAACGAAATGAAGTTACATATTGGTTATTAGTATTTACTTAAGTCTAATTAAGTTAATTTTATTTTAGACTTTTGGTAGTTGTCCTCTTGCTATTACTGCCGTTGCCACCTCTTTTTTTTTTTTGCTTTCGCTGCAGTATTGCAGCTGCTGCTGTGGTATGACTATATTTTCTATTGCTGAATTTATTTTCCGTGGTGCTGCTTTACTACTGGTGGTTTTATTTTCTATTTTTAGTTGAATGCACTTTAATTTCTTAACATTTTAAGTTTTCTATTTCAATTGGACAACCTGAGACACTACAAAAAAATCCTTGAATACTATCGAATTTATCGACGAATTTAGCAAACAAATCCGAATCTGTTTACCATCGGATTTACTGTCAGAATAAATCTAATGGTATAAACCTCGTCAATAATTGTTTACCGGCGGATTTTCTTATCCGCCGCTAATTACTGTTAAAAATTTTTTGCCAATAACTTTTACCATCGGATTTATCCCCCAGTAAATACAATGGTAATATGTTATTTATTAATAACTAAATTAATAAATATCAGCGAATTTATCCAATGATAAATTTACCGGTAAACTTAAATTTTATTTTATTTTTTTTTATAAATTTGATTATCATCATCCTCCTATAACAAAAGAGAACAACATCACATATAACTAATACCAACCAATCAAACAAGTATAAAGATAAAATTAAAGTACAAAAAGAAAATAGTATAATAACTAACTATACTATAAAACACTAACCCCCATATTCTGCAAATAGAAAGAAAAAGAATATATGCACATTGTGACTAGAAACTTGTCTTAGTATTATTTGCATACTTATAAAAAAAACTAAAGTCAATTAAGAAATTTTTATGTTCAATAAAAGATAATCTATATATCATATCTTATTACTCTTAATGGCCTATGAAGTTGACTTAGTAATCCTAATTCAAATTAAAATTATACTTACTACCAACCAAATCAACATATAAAACTTTCAGAGAATATTTACTCTATCAATATCTGGTATCATCATACTTTTTGAGTTTTTGTTTTGTATGTAACTTCAATTTTTATGAACAAAAAAGATATGAACAATTGAACATTAACTTTATAGGCATAATCAACCGAGAAAATGAATAAAAAATAAGCACAAAACTAGAGAGAAAGTAAAAATAGATATAACTAATGTGTGATTGAATTTTAAGTTTCAATAGACACTACAAAAAAAATCACTTTTTGCGGCCATTTATTTTGCTTTTAGAGGCAATAAAAATAGCCGCTAATATATTTACCAACAATTAGACATTAGCCGTCTTATGCTTTGTCACTAAAAGGTTTTAGCGGCAATTATAACATTTGCCGGTAAAGACTTTTTTAATGGCCGCAAAAAGTAGGTAACTTTTAGTGGCCATTTTCTTGGCAATTTATATGGCCACCGAATGTAATTCTAAAATTGCAATGTTATTAACTTTTAGTGGCCATTACTATTGTCGCAAAAATCTATTTTACTGGTGACAAACCCCAATTTGAGGGTTTATCTTGTATTGAATCTAGAGTATTTTGATAACCTTTTGTCACATTTAGCCTATAAATTAGCATGGTTTTGTTATCTCTCCCGTATTTGTGCTTAAGTGTAAAAACATGCTTTTTAAGCCTTATTTTGATGAATTCTAGTTCTTCTTTGATTCCATAAGATGCCTTGATGTGTTTGTTAGTAATCTCAGGATGAAATAGGCTAAGCATGGATCAGAAGAAGCAAGGAAGGAAGCATGCAAGTGGAGAGAAGCACAAAAAGCCAAAGAATTGATCTCGGCCAAGCACGCGTACGCGCACAAGGCGCTCGCGCGCACATCGCAGAATTGGCCAGGGACGCGCACGCGTACCGTGCGCGCACGCGTCGTAGTCCGCACGTGATTCTTTTATTGCAGCACGTGCCTGGCGATTTTGGAAGGTTTCAACAACCAACTTTGGCGCCAAAATGCATATAAGAGCCAAGGATTGAAGGGGATTAACACACATTCACATCCATAGACTAATTCTAGATCATTAGATAGATAGTTTTAGTTAGTTATATTTGTAGAGAGAGAAACTCCAACTTCTCTCTAGGATTCATCCTCATTTTCTCAATTCTCAACCATTCCTTAGTGAGATCTATTGCCACTCTCAATTTACTTTGTTCATGTTGTAGATCCTCATCTCTAATCTCAATTAGTGTTTGTAATTGTTCAATTCTTGTAGATCTTAGGTTTAACTTTGTTGTTTTGAATTCTATTGATTCATTAAAGATCTCATTTTCATTGTTGTTCATTGTTGATTGTTGTCAATCTCTTGTGTTGAATTGCTTTAGTTCTAAGTCTCTTCTCAATTTTACTATGTCTTTCATTCTTGCTCTCCAAGTGTTTGAGAAAATGCCAACTTTAGATATGGAGTAGCATTCCCTCACTTGGCCTAGTGGTTGAGTCATTGGAGACACTTGAATAATGGATGTCAATTGTTGATTAAGAATTGAGGATTGCTAATTGACTTAGAGTGCACTAAAGCTAGACTTCCCTAGGGTAAGACTAGGACTTGTGACTTGAGTTAATTACTTTTACTTGACTTTCCTCTATAATTAGGGGTTAACTAAGTGAAGCAACACTCCTTTGTTATCACAATTGAAGGAAGCTATAGTGATAGAACTTCCAATGTTCAACCTTGGCCAAGGCTTTTAATATTGATTGATTGTTGTTTTCTTCTATTCACACTTTTATGCCACACTCTTCAAGCCACAAAAAGACCACTTAACCGAGACATGCATCCTTGTAGCATTCCTAGGGAAGAACGACTCGGGACTAATACTCTCGATTATAGATTGTAGATTTGTTTGATGATGAATTTTGCGTCGGTTTAGACTATACTACGATTGACTACTTGATAATTTCTATACCGGCAAAAATCCATTCGTCAACTGGCAATTTATATGGCCATTAAAAATAATTCTAAAATTGTAATATTATTTACTTTTAGTTGCCATTACTATTGCCGCTAAAATCTTACAGACTTTTTTTAGTTATATTCATTTTCTTAGAAGCAACGAACTATCTTTTTTTATCTAGAATCTCAATTATTTTTGCCAACAATTATTAATATTATGCATAATATAAATATTCTGAAATTAATTACTACAAAATAAGATATTTCATTAAGCTCAAATATTGATACATAAATTTCTCTTGAAAAATAATAAATTATGTTACAAATCTAAACAAAAAAAAAATACTATAAACATATAACTATGTAAATACAAGTGGATGAACTATAATGTTGACATATATAGCCACTCTCTCGTACCTTCACCACTTCACTTTATTGGGTGATGGTCCTGTCTTCTGATTATTTTGTAATTGCACCAACAACAAAGGTCATGATACTATAAATACAATTTAGCTTAACCATGAGTAATAATACTTGCCAAAGTTGTGGTCCAATAATCACACTTTGCTAATATGATAAAAGGTATAGGGCAATAAAAAACTTCACCCTCAATTAAAGTCAACATGTACATGGTTGAAATAAGTAGTAAGCATATTTACATTAGTACCTTGATCTATGCTAAAGTTCACTATAGCTACAACAAAACTAAACATGGAAATCAAATCAAACTAGAATTTACGAAGGAGCACCACTTATTCTAATTTCTAATACAATAAATCGAAGGAAGAACTGTCCTAGGACTCTTGATCAATATTTGCAGCAACTAGTGAATCAAAGATACTGACCCAGTTTTGATCTTCTTTGTCTTCTTCTGCTCAGCACCAATGTGATGACTCTATGATGAACTGATGAAGGATTCTTGTCATGCAAAAAAGAAGGGAATACAAATATAGCAACCTTTCATTATGGACACATTCAGGTTTGTCTGATTTCTCTCTATACATCAGAAATAAAAAGTTAAATAAAATCACACATTTGAACCAAAAGCTCCAGCTCAAAATAAAAACTAAATAAACAAGGTTTACATTTCTCATTGTCCAGAGGTCCAGATGTCATGCAATTTCTTTTTTTTTATATATAATTTGAAATCTTATCTTTTTTGTATGAGATTTAGAAGGGAATAATTTATGCAAGCATCTTCTTTGAATATAGCACACACATTTATGGAGCACCGATCTCATTGAATATAGGCCCAGATCTCATTGTTCATACTCATGGAGTGCACAGACATTTATGCAAGCATCTTAAGTGCAAATGGAAAATTGGAGTAAAAGCTGAAGCTCACCATATCTCAAGCTGCACAGAATCTTCTTTGAATATAGCACTAATCTAATCACATGAAAGGTGACTCGGATTTACTGCATAACAAGCTAAAAATGGGCCAAATAAAATAAAACAGTATATCCCAACCATGGCGATAAACTATAATTAAGCAATAATATATAATATAAAAGGAGTCTTGAGTAATAATGCTTATCTTGTGCAAAGTAAGAAAGCTTTAAAGGTTTTTTAATTTGTGTTTAAATTGTCTCACAAGACTTATTTAGACAGGAATAAAGTAGAACCTAAAAAACTTCGTACAAGGCTTTGATTTGCTTCCTATACCAGTTGATAAAGAGTCCAATTCTGTTGCAAAACATTATTACTTCCTTTTAGTTAATGGTGGACGAAATTGTGATCCTTATGTTCTTTGTACTTATATGAATATACCCTTAGGGCACTGTTTATTTTCACAACTCCGTTCAACTAACCAGCAAGTGTACTGGGTCGTCCAAGTAATAAACCTTACGTGAGTAAGGGTCGAATCCACAGAGATTGTTGGTATGAAGCAAGCTATGGCCACCTTGTAAATCTCAGTCAGGCGAATTAAACATTATTTATGGGTTCGAGGATAAAAAGAAATAAATAATAAAAAGGATAGAAATACTTATGCAGATTCATTGGTGAGAATTTCAGATATGTGAATGGAGGTGCTGTATGGCCCAAGGACGCCTGCCTTCCCACTGCTTCTACTCAATCCTTCTTACTCCTTTCCATGGCAAGCTGTGTATAGGGGTTCACCATCAGCTGTGGCTACTTTCATCCTCTCGGGAAAATATCCTATGCGGCTGTCACTCGCACAGCTAATCAGTCTGGAGGCATCACCCATGGTTGATGGCTACATCCCATCCTCGCAGTGAAAGCTAATGCTCACGCACTCTGTCACAGTACGGCCAATCACCGGTTGGTTCCCGCTCCTACTGAAATAGAATCCCTTGATTCTTTTGCGTCTGTCACTAACGCCCAGCAGGTTGCAAGTTTGAAGCACGTCACAGTCATTCATTACCGGAATCCTACTCGGAATACCACAGACAAGGTTATACTTTCCGGATTCCCAGGATCCTACTCGGAATACCACAGACAAGGTTAGACTTTCCGGATCCTCATAAATGCTGCCATCTATCTAGCTTATACCACGAAGATTCTATTGGGGAATCTAAGAGATACACATTCAAGCCTTGTTGCATGTAGAACGTAAGTGGTTGTCAATCACGCGCGTTCATAAATGAGAATGATAATGAGGGTTATCTAACTCATCGCCTTCATCATGTTCTTGGGTACGAATGAATATCTTGGAATAAGAATAAGATAGCATTTGAATAAAAGAAAATAGAACTTCATTAATACTTGAGGTACAGCAGAGCTCCACACCCTTAATCTATGGTGTGCAGAAACTCCACCGTTGAAAATACATAAGCAAAGGGTTCAGGCATGGCCGAATGACCAGCCCCCTAAAACGTGATCAATGATCTCCTAAGATGAAGAATAATACAAAACTGAGACCAAAGATGTCTAATACAATAGTAAGAGGTCCTATATATACTAGACTAGCTACTAGGGTTTACATGAGTAAGTAATTGATGCATAAATCTACTTCCGGGCCCACTTGGTGTGTGTTTGGGCTGAGCTTGATCAATCCACGAGCTGAGGCTTCTCTTGGAGTTGAACTCTGAGTTATGACGTGTTTTGGGCGTTCAACTCCGGATCATGACGTTTTTCTGGCGTTTAACTCCAGACAGCAGCATGAACTTGGCGTTCAACGCCAAGTTACGTCGTCATTCTTCGAATAAAGTATGGACTATTATATATTGCTGGAAAGCCCTGGATGTCTACTTTCCAACACCGTTGAGAGCGCGCCAATTGGAGTTCTGTAACTCCAGAAAATTCATTTCGAGTGCAGGGAGGTCAGAATCCAACAGCATCAGCAGTCCTTTTGTCAGCCTTTTTCAGAGTTTTGCTCAAATCCCTCAATTTCAGTCAGAATTTACCTGAAATCACAGAAAAACACACAAACTCATAGTAAAGTCCAGAAATGTGAATTTAACATAAAAACTAAGGAAAACATCCCTAAAAGTAGCTTGAACTTACTAAAAACTATCTAAAAACAATGCCAAAAAGCGTATAAATTATCCGCTCATCACAACACCAAACTTAAATTGTTGCTTGTCCCCAAGCAACTGAAAATCAAATAGGATAAAAAGAAGAGAATATACTATAAATTCAGAAATATCAATGAATATTAATTATAATTAAATGAGCGGGACTTGTAGCTTTTTGCTTCTGAACAGTTTTGGCATCTCACTTTTTCCTTTGAAGTTTATGAATGATTGGCTTCTCTAGGAACTTAGAATTTCGAATAGTGTTATTGACTTTCCTAGTTAAGCATGTTGATTCTTGAACACAGCTACTTATGAGTCTTGGCTGTGGCCCTAAGCACTTTGTTTTCCAGTATTACCACTAGATACATAAATGCCACAGACACATAACTGGGTGAACCTTTTCAGATTGTGACTCAGCTTTGCTAGAGTCCCCAGTTAGTGGTGTCCAGAGCTCTTAAGCACACTCTTTTGCTTTGGATCACGACTTTAACCACTCAGTCTCAAGCTTTTCACTTGGACCTTCATGACACAAGCACATGGTTAGGGACAGCTTGATTTAGCCGCTTAGGCCTGGATTTAATTTCCTTAGGCCCTCCTATCCATTGATGCTCAAAGCCTTGGATCCTTTTTACCCTTGCCTTTTGGTTTTAAGGGCTATTGGCTTTTTCTACTGCTCCTTCTTTTTTTTTTCTATTTTTTTCGCCATTTTTTCTTTCTTTTTTTTTTTCGCAAGCTTTCTTTTTCACTGCTTTTTCTTGCTTCAAGAATCAATTTCATGATTTTTCAGATCCTCAATAACATTTCTCTTTGTTCATCATTCTTTCAAGAGCCAACAATTTTAACATTCATAAACAACAAGATCCAAAGACATATGCACTGTTCAAGCATTCATTCAGAAAACAAAAATCATTGTCACCACATCAAGATAATTAAATTAAATTCAGTAATAATTTCGAAAATCATGTACTTCTTGTTCTTTTGAATTAAAACATTTTTCTTTTAAGAGAGGTGAAGGACTAATGGAATTTATTCATAGCTTTAAGGCATGGTTACATACTAATGATCATGAAATAAAGACACAAAACATAGATAAACACAATAATAAAAAACCGAAAACAGAAAGAAATAAAGAACAAGGAATGAATCCACCTGAGTGAGGGTGGCGCCTTCTTGAAGGTCCAATGGTGCTCTTTGAGCTCCTCTATGTTTCTTCCTTGCTTCTGTTGAATGATTCATAGTAATTTTGGTGTTTCTACCCTTAGTTGCTTCCAATATTTGTGTGGAGGATAACTTATCCCCTGAGGTATCTCAGGGATCTCTTGATTTGCAGCCACATGTTCTACCACTGAGCTATGACGGCTTATATTTTTAGTCTTTCCATCTCCCATGACTCAGAGGTGGAAGCTTTTTGTCTTCCCTTTGAGGTTTCTCTGACTTTAGGTGCCATTAATGGTAATGGAAAAGCAAAAAAGCTATGCTTTTACCACACCAAACTTAAAATATTGCTCGCCCTCGAGCAAGAGAAGAAAGAAGAGAAGAAGAGGAAGAAGAAGAAGAAGAAGGAGGTGAGTGAGGGGAGATGGGTTCGGCTATATGGGTGGGATTGGGTGGGAAGGAGAAGTTGAATTGTAAAGGTAGGTGGGGTGTATGGGGAAGAGTGGATGGTGAATGAAAAACAGAAGGGATGACCATGAATGGGGAGAGAGAGGGCGAGGTAGGTGGGGATCCTGTGAGGTTCACAGATCCTGAAGTGATCCTGTGGGGGTCCACAGATCCTGAGGTGTCAAGGAATTCCATCCTTGCACCAAATAGGCATGTAAAATGCCTTCATGCATCATTCTGGCGTTCAAACGCCCATTGGTGCACGTTCTGGGCGTTCAACGCCCATGTAATGCATGTTTCTGGCATTGAACGCCAGTTTCATGCTTGTTTCTGGCGTTCAGCGCCAGTTTGTCCTCTCTGTGCACCATCCTGGCGTTTAACGCCAGGTTGTTGCTTGTTTCTGGCGTTCAGCGCCAGAATGGTGCTCTGTTCTGGCGTTGAACGCCGGCCAGATGCACCATCTGGGCGTTGAACGCCAGCCCGTGCGTCCTCCAGGGTAAAAAATTTTTTTTCTTCTGTTTTTGACTCTGTTTTTAATTTTTTTGATTTTTTTTGTGACTCCTCATGATCATGTACCTAATAAAACACAAAAATAAACAAGAAACAAAATAAAATAAAATTAGATAAATAAAATTGGGTTGCCTCCCAACAAGCGCTTCTTTAATGTCAATAGCTTGACAGTGGCTCACATGGAGCCACATGGTGATCAGGTCAACTTAAGTGTGGTATTCCCAACACCAAACTTAGAGTTTGGATATGGGGTTTGAACACCAAACTTAGAGTTTAGTTGTGGCCTCACAACACCAAACTTAGAGTTTGACTGTGTGGGCTCTTCTTGACTCTGAACTGAGAGAAGCTCTTCATGCTTACTCTCTTTTGTCACAGAGGGATGGCTATGTGCCTGAAACACAAGGTAGTCCCCATTTAATTGAAGGACTAACTCACCTCTGTTGACATCTATCACAGCTCCTGCTGTGGCTAGGAAAGGTCTTCCTAGGATGATGCATTCATCATCTTCCTTCCTAGTGTCTAGGATTATGAAATCAGTAGGGATGTAAAGGCCTTCAACCTTTACTAGCACGTCCTCTACTATTCCATAAGCTTGTCTTATGGATTTATCTGCCAATTGTAATGAGAACAAGGCAGGTTGTACCTCAATGATCCCCAGCTTCTCCATTACAGAGAGTGGCATAAGATTTATCCCTGACCCAAGGTCACATAGAGCTTTTTCAAAGCTCATGGTGCCAATGGTGCAAGGTATTAAGAACTTGCCAGGGTCTTGTCTCTTTTGGGGTAGAGTTCTCTGAATCCAAGTATCTAGTTCACTAATGAGCAAGGGAGGTTCATTTTCCCAAGTCTCATTACCAAACAGCTTGGCATTCAGTTTCATGATAGCTCCTAAGTATTGAGCAACTTGCTCTCCAGTCACATCCTCATTCTCTTCAGAGGATGAATATTCTTCAGAGCTCATGAATGGCAGAAGGAGATTTAAAGGAATCTCTATGGTCTCTAGATGAGCCTCAGATTCCTCAGGATCCTTAATAGGAAACTCCTTCTTGCTTGAGGAACGTCCCATGAGGTCTTCCTCACTAGGATTTTCGTCCTCCTCCTCCCTTGTGCATTCAGCCATGTTGATCACATCAATGGCCTTGCACTCTCCTTTTGGATTCTCTTCTGTATTGCTTGGGAGAATACTGGGAGGAGTTTCAATGACTTTCTTACTCAGCTGGCCCACTTGTGCCTCCAGATTTCTAATGGAGGATCTTGTTTCATTCATGAAACTGAAAGTGGCCTTTGACAGATCAGAGACTATATTTGCTAAATTAGAATTGTTTTGTTCAGAATTCTCTGTCTTTTGCTGAGAAGATGATGGATATGGCTTGCTATTGCCTAGCCTATTACGTCCACCATTGTTAAAACCTTGTTGAGGTTTTTGTTGATCCTTCCAGGAGAAATTTGGATGATTTCTCCATGATGAGTTATAGGTGTTTCCATAAGGTTCACCTAAGTAATTAACCTCTGCCATGGCAGGGTTCTCAGGATCATAAGCTTCTTCAGAAGCTGCCTCTCTAGTACTGTTGGATGCATGTTGCAATCCATTCAGATTTTGAGAGATCATGTTGACCTGTTGAGTCAACACTTTGTTCTGAGCCAATATGGCATTCAGAGCATCAATTTCAAGAACTCCTTTCTTCTGAGGTACCCCATTATTCACGGAATTCCTCTCAGAAGTGTACATAAACTGGTTGTTTGCAACCATGTCAATGAGTTCTTGAGCCTCTTCAGGCGTTTTCTTCAGGTGAATAGATCCACCTGCAGAGTGATCCAATGACATTTTCGAAAATTCAGAGAGGCCATAATAGAATATATCTAATATGGTCCATTCTGAGAACATGTCAGATGGACATCTCTTGGTCAGCTGCTTGTATCTTTCCCAAGCTTCATAGAGGGATTCACCATCTTTTTGTTTGAAGGTTTGAACATCCACTCTCAGCTTGCTCAGCTTTTGAGGAGGAAAGAACTTATCTAAGAATGCAGTGACAAGCTTATCCCATGAGTCCAGGCTATCCTTGGGTTGTGAATCCAACCATACTCTAGCTCTGTCTCTTACAGCAAAAGGGAAAAGCAAGAGTCTGTAGACTTCAGGATTAACTCCATTTGTCTTTACAGTCTCACAGGTCTGCAAGAACTCAGTTAAAAACTGGTAAGGATCTTCAGATGGAAGTCCATAAAACTTGCAGTTTTGTTGCATTAAAGCAACTAGTTGAGGCTTAAGCTCAAAGTTATTGGCTCCAATGGCAGGAATGGAGATGCTTCTTCCATCAAACTTGGACGTTGGCTTTGTGAAGTCACCAAGCATTCTCCTTGCATTATTATTATTATTTTCTTCTGCCATCTCTTTCTCTTGTTCAAAAATTTCTAGAAGGTCTCTTCTGGATTGTTGTAATTTAGCTTCTTTTAATTTTCTCTTCAGAGTCCTTTCAGGTTCTGGATCAATTTCAACAAGAGTGCCTTTATCCCTGTTCCTGCTCATATGAAAGAGAAGAAAACAAGAAAAGGAGAGGAATCCTCTATGTCACAGTATAGAGATTCCTTTATGTTAGTAGAAAAAGAAAGGGGGTAGAAGAATGAAGAAGGGTGTTCGGTTTTTAGATGAAGAGAGGTGAAGAGAAGTGTTAGTAATTAATTAATTAAATAGAAGAAGAGAAGAAAGGGAGAAAATTCGAAAATAATTTTTTTTTGAAAAGGAGGTTAGTAATTTTCGAAAATCAAAGACAAAATATAATTAAAATTAAAATTTAAAACAAAAAGAATTTTTGAAAAAGAGAGAGATATTTTCGAAAATAGAAGAGAGAGAAGTAGTTAGGTGTTTTTGAAAAAAAGATAAGAAACAAACAACAAGTTAGTTAGTTTGATTGAAAAAGATTTAAAATTTTGAAAAAGATAGGAAGATAAGAAGATATTTTGAAATTAAATTTTGAAAAAGATAAAATAAAAGATAAAAAAATTTAATTTTTAAAATTACTTAACTAACAAGAAACTACAAGATAAGATTCTAGAATTTAAAGATTGCACCTTTCTTAACAATAAAGTAACAAACTTCAAATTTTTGAACCAATCACATTAATTGTTAGCTAATTTTCGAAAATTAGATATAAAAGATAAGAAAAAGATTTTGAAAATATTTTGAAAAATAATTTTTGAAATTTTCGAAAATTATATAAAAAATGAAAAAGATATGAATTTTGAAAAAGATTTTGAAAAGATAAGATTTTTAAAATTGAAATTTTGACTTGACTTGTAAGAAACAACTAATTTTTGAAAATTTTTGACCAAGTCAACCCAAAATTTCGAAAAATTGGAGGGAAATAAGGAAAAGATATTTTTTTGATTTTTGAATTTTTAATTATGAGAGAGAAAAACAACAAAAATGCTCAATGCATGAAATTTTTAGATCAAAATAATAAATGCATGCAAGAATGCTATGAATGTCAAGATGAACACCAAGAACACTTTGAAGATCATGATGAACATCAAGAACATAATTTTGAAAAAATTTTTGATGCAAAGAAAACATGCAAAACACCAAACTTAGAAATCTTTAATGCATGGAAAATATGAATGCAACAATGCACATGAAAAACAAGAAAAGACACAAAACAAGAAATCATCAAGATCAAACAAGAAGACTTGTCAAGAACAACTTGAAGATCATGAAGAACACTATGAATGCATGGGATTTTCGAAAAAAATGCAAGAAAAATTTTTAAAGCATGCAATTAACACCAAACTTAAAAATTAACTCAATACTCAAACAAGAAACATAAAATATTTTTGATTTTTATGATTTTCTAATTTTTTTTGGATTTTTATTAATTTTTTTTCGAAAATAGAGTTTGGAAAAAAAAACGAAAAATAATAGAAAAATTTTGAAAAAGATTTTTGAAAAGAAAAGTACCTAATCTGAGCAACAAGATGAACCGTCAGTTGTCCATACTCGAACAATCCCCGGCAACGGCGCCAAAAACATGGTGGACGAAATTGTGATCCTTATGTTCTTTGTACTTATATGAATATACCCTTAGGGCACTGTTTATTTTCACAACTCCGTTCAACTAACCAGCAAGTGTACTGGGTCGTCCAAGTAATAAACCTTACGTGAGTAAGGGTCGAATCCACAGAGATTGTTGGTATGAAGCAAGCTATGGCCACCTTGTAAATCTCAGTCAGGCAAATTAAACATTATTTATGGGTTCGAGGATAAAAAGAAATAAATAATAAAAAGGATAGAAATACTTATGCAGATTCATTGGTGAGAATTTCAGATAAGTGAATGGAGGTGCTGTATGGCCCAAGGACGCCTGCCTTCCCACTGCTTCTACTCAATCCTTCTTACTCCTTTCCATGGCAAGCTGTGTATAGGGGTTCACCATCAGCTGTGGCTACTTTCATCCTCTCGGGAAAATATCCTATGCGGCTGTCACTCGCACAGCTAATCAGTCTGGAGGCATCACCCATGGTTGATGGCTACATCCCATCCTCGCAGTGAAAGCTAATGCTCACGCACTCTGTCACAGTACGGCCAATCACCGGTTGGTTCCCGCTCCTACTGGAATAGAATCCCTTGATTCTTTTGCGTCTGTCACTAACGCCCAGCAGGTTGCAAGTTTGAAGCACGTCACAGTCATTCATTACCGGAATCCTACTCGGAATACCACAGACAAGGTTAGACTTTCCGGATTCCCAGGATCCTACTCGGAATACCACAGACAAGGTTAGACTTTCCGGATCCTCATAAATGCCGCCATCTATCTAGCTTATACCACGAAGATTCTGTTGGGGAATCTAAGAGATACACATTCAAGCCTTGTTGCATGTAGAACGTAAGTGGTTGTCAATCACGCGCGTTCATAAATGAGAATGATAATGAGGGTTATCTAACTCATCGCCTTCATCATGTTCTTGGGTACGAATGAATATCTTGGAATAAGAATAAGATAGCATTTGAATAAAAGAAAATAGAACTTCATTAATACTTGAGGTACAGCAGAGCTCCACACCCTTAATCTATGGTGTGCAGAAACTCCACCGTTGAAAATACATAAGCAAAGGATTCAGGCATGGCCGAATGGCCAGCCCCCTAAAACGTGATCAATGATCTCCTAAGATGAAGAATAATACAAAACTGAGACCAAAGATGTCTAATACAATAGTAAGAGGTCCTATATATACTAGACTAGCTACTAGGGTTTACATGAGTAAGTAATTGATGCATAAATCCACTTCCGGGGCCCACTTGGTGTGTGTTTGGGCTGAGCTTGATCAATCCACGAGCTGAGGCTTCTCTTGGAGTTGAACTCTGAGTTATGACGTGTTTTGGGCGTTCAACTCCGGATCATGACGTTTTTCTGGCGTTTAACTCCAGACAGCAGCATGAACTTGGCGTTCAACGCCAAGTTACGTCGTCATTCTTCGAATAAAGTATGAACTATTATATATTGCTGGAAAGCCCTGGATGTCTACTTTCCAACGCCGTTGAGAGCGCGCCAATTGGAGTTCTGTAGCTCCAGAAAATCCATTTCGAGTGCAGGGAGGTCAGAATCCAACAACATCAGCAGTCCTTTTGTCAGCCTTTTTCAGAGTTTTGCTCAAATCCCTCAATTTCAGTCAGAATTTACCTGAAATCACAGAAAAACACACAAACTCATAGTAAAGTCCAGAAATGTGAATTTAACATAAAAACTAAGGAAAACATCCCTAAAAGTAGCTTGAACTTACTAAAAACTATCTAAAAACAATGCCAAAAAGCGTATAAATTATCCGCTCATCAGTTAACATACTCTTGCTTATTAATTTAGCATACTTTGTTCTAAAGCTATTAAGAACTTAAGAAATTTGTTTTATTATTCTACCTAATTATGAATATCATTGGACATTTAAAGCAAATTTGGATTAAAAAAATATAAACTCATAACAGATGTGATGCATGAAAACAATAACTTTGAAAAAGGAGCAACAAAGTCACTTTACATAATGCTCATCAGTATAACATAATGAAATAAATGATGATTTTAACTTTTAAGTGCAAGAGATCAAAATGGAAGTTAACTTACACTTGCAATGATTTAGAGAGTTCATTAAGAAGCCTCTCAGCATCCTCAAAGAAGAAAGTGACAACTTCAACAACAAATTCGGGGTTGCTCTCATCTTGAAGTTGCTGAAGCTGATTAAACTGATCATCTAAAAATCCCTTAATTTACAAGCATAATAAATAAACACAAAAATCACTCAACTACCCTTAATTTATTATAGCAAAGTTGATTAATTAGATTAGTTAAGCAAGTTACTTACCTCTTGAAGTACTTTTTTCTCCAAAAAAACCTACCCAAGTTATCATCAACTATGAGAGAATTGAGGCAGCAGGAAAATTTTATTGATTGATTATCAATTTAAAACAAATGTCCATTCATAATGCAGAACACTTAATAAGACATGCTGCTAACAGGGCATACTAACCAAACAATGATCCTTGCATGCTGGAATCTTCAGCGGCAGACTGCTTAGCAACAAACAAGTAAAGCTTCGACGATGATGTGGTCCACGAAAATGTGTCGAAATTTAGCACCTGATAATAGAAATGAATAGCAATAAAAAAAATAGAGTTATATGAAGAAACCAACAAACAACCAATTAACTAGCCAATGTTGATCAACAATCTCCAAGACTCACACCTGCACATCATCTAAGAATCCATTTCCATATTTGCCACCAACCACTATCATCTTGTTCCCAACCATTATAACAATACCTCAATTCAATTAATTTCCACAAAATACACTAAGAAGAAGAAGAAAATTACATAAATTGGATCTAGGAGTTTGTTTATCCCCTACAATTGACAAGACCATCCAATTATCTGAGGTGGTTAAGATGAAGTGTGGAAATAATTCTCATTGTTTTTTCTATTTTTATCTCTTGTTTTTATTCTATTGTTGAATGATTATAATAAGTTTATTTAAACTCGAATACTATGGATTAAATTTTCTTTCTTTTCTTAATAACAAAAGGGAAAAAAATTGAATGTCTACTTTGTCTCTTTTGATATGTAACTTCTTATTTATCTTATTTATCATATGTTATTGTTCCCATTTTTTCAAGCATATAAATAGGAGGAGCAACGTTTTAACATTAAGAGAGAACTCATCAACAATCAAGAAGTTTATCCATCTTTTATCTTATCTATTTTATGTTCAATTTAAATGATTATCATCAAGGTGAAGATTGTTATATTTATAAAGAAACTAACAATCTTGATGATGACAAATAATTAATGAGCTTATGAAACCAACCTAATTTACTTGTGTGGATTAGATGTGTTTTCAAGTGTTACAGTCCCAATGAATCAAACAAAAAGGTTGCTGCTCAAGATTCTTATATTCTATGTAAAATTTAAGCATTTATGTTCTGATTATATTAGCAATCATTAAGGCAGCATTCTAATAGAAAAAAAGGAAAGGTACATATCTAATCCTCGTCTATATCAACAATCGGCAACAGTCAAATTGATTCATTCCTAATTGGAGCAAACAGTCAACAATTATGCTGCAACGGATAAGAAGACCAAAAAAGAAAAAGATCTCCTTTCTACAACAGTTTTTCCATTTTATTATAGGAAGAATTTTTCAAAGGGACAAGGCAAGAAAACAGAATCATATTCATAGCCATTGGTGCACAAGCTTATTTATCTGAGGTCAACCTTTCTGAACGGGAACACCTACACCACCACACGAGCCAGCAATGCCATATACTCCTCCAGCACCTCCGCGACGATCGCCACCAGTATCATCTCTTTAAATTTGAGCCATGTCGATTTTGAATCCAGAATATTCAAAGATATTAAAATCACGCTCGCGTCTCGTCTCTTCTCTTGTGTCACGATTTGAAAAAAAAAGGAAAACCTAAAAAAATAGAGGAACAGCAACGTAAATGGAAACGGCAATAGCTTACCTCAAACGGCGGAGGAGGTGTTGTTGGCAACATAATTTACCTTGAGAGAGCACCTTCTGGCGGGAACGGGAAGAGAGTGTGGAAGGGGAATGGAGAGGCGCTCGTCGATGTAGAGGTTGCGGAGATTGAAAAGCGAGAGGAGAGGAGGTGGAGGAAGATGTCAGGGGAGGCGGAGGCGCCGATTTGGAGGGTGGAGATGACCTAAGGCAGCGATGGCAGCGACGGTGACAGTTAGGGTTTCGGCCATGAGAACTCCCTTTTCCTTTTGAATCTATTTCTCGCCCTCATTGCCTTTGATTCGGTGCCGGTGGTGAACTTAGAGTTAGTGAAAGTGTGAAACACTGGAACTTATTATTAAGAAAAAATTATTTTAGTAAAATAATACTGGCTATAGTAGTATGGCCATTAAAAATTTTTCACCTAAAACTAATTTTTCTTATATGTTTAGTGGCAATAATAATAATGGCTATTATAATATATAATATTAATGCATATGGCAAATGGCCACAAAAACATAATTTAAATTAAAGAAATAGTGGCCATTATATTATTGCCGCTAAAAGTTTGTCGCTAAAACTAAGTATTCTTGTAGTGAGACCAATAAGAAAACAATTATGAAAATAACAGCGAAAAGCAATCATTAATTATAAAACAAGTTAAACAAGTAATTAATTTTTACCTGCCACAACCAGCCTTGCTAACCAAATTGTTTTGAAGCTGCAATGATGAAAGAAGTTAAAATTCAAACAAGTTAAAAATAATTTCAAAACTAATTCAAAATTTTTTAAAACAAATATTGAACAATATTCGGCATAAATAAACACTCATAACTGCAACAAATTAGTTATTTGGGTGCTCTTTCTTGTACTATTCTCTGAACTCAAACTTGCCAAACGAAAACATAATAAAAAATCTCAACCAAGAATTAAGAACAAATTAAAAATCATAACAAAACTCAGGAACATAAAAAATTAAGAACAAATCAGAATAAAAATCATAAAGAAAATAATGAATTTAGAAATCAGAAATTTCAAAATTAAAATAAAATAATGAACCCAGCATAAATCCTAAAATCGAAATTAGAACAAACAAAAAAGAACCAAATCATAACAAACCCTAAACTCCAATAAAAATAGAACAAAATCAAAATAAAACAAAACATAAGCATACACCATAAATTAGGGTTTAGAGTTTAACTACACTAAAGTAACTAGTGAGTGAGTTACCCGAAGATAGTAGTGGCGCAGAGGACTTTTTTGGTATAGTAGCAACACAGACGGTGTAGTGGCGGCGGCAGCGACCAACCGGCAGGCCGCATTAGGGTTTTTTCTAATAAATTCCAATAAAATAATAGGGATATGGAGTAGGACAACCTACATGGACGGAGGAAAGGGGGAGCTCCAGTGACACAGAGAGCAGTGGCAGCAGTAGCAGTGGTAGGAGTGACGAAAACAGTGACGATAGAGAGACCAACGTGACATAAGGAGTCCATGCAGTCTTTAGAGGCTGTTGGTGGTGTTGGCTAGCAGAGGGGCTGCCGGAGGTGGTTTGGGGAAGAGAGGCAGAGAGTGGAAGAGGAGGTTTAGAGAGAGAGAGAGAGAGAGAGAGAGAGAGAGAGAGAGAAAGAGAGGGAGAGGTAGACGGAGAGAGAGAGTGAGTGTTTCAAAATGAGGGAGAGGGCATGCGATTCCAATTTACAGCAAATTTATCGGCAGATAAATCCGACGGTAAAATATTGCACGTGACCAAAATGAAGTGTTCCATTAATCCGACGGTAATGATCATGCTAATTTTCTTTTTTTTCCCTCTAAATATTATATCGAATTTACTGTCAGAAAATCAAATCCAGCGATAACATTTTTACCCGACGAATTTATTGTCAAATCTGTTGGTAAACCCGCCGCTAAACCAAATCGAGGGTATTTAGCATTTTCTTGTTGTGAGAACTATAAAGTAATTATGTTTTTCTTCACTTATTATATATAAATGGATTTCATATTTGGTATTTTAGACAAAATACAAATATAGTTTATATTTCTATGTTGAAGTGACAAATCAATGAGTGAGGGAGGTTGCTGAAAAATATTGGAAGTTACATATTAGTTATTATAGTATTTATTTAAGTCTAAGTTTACTTTATTTTAGGCTTTTGGTAGTTGTCTTTTTGATGCTGCTGCTACTACCTCTTTTGTTTTGATTGCGTTGCGGTGCAGCTACTATTGTGGTACGAATTTATTTTCTGCTGCTGGTTTTATTTTTTGGTTTTAATTTAATATATTTTCATTTCTTAATATTTTAAGTTTTCTGTAGCGATTGGATAACCTATTATTAGGAAGATTAGTGAAAAAAAGAGAACAATAGGTTTTCTAAGATAACTTAGCTTATAGCCACGCTTAAAAAGCATGGCCATATTTTATAGAGTCATCAACAGCCACGCTCAATAAATATGGCCAAATCTTTAACTATTGGCACGCTTTCCAAGCGTCACTGTATGTCCACCAGAGAGCACGCTTGAGAGCGTGGTTATTGGGTTATACATACAGCCACGTGGAAATAGCTAAGATTGTGGCAACAAAGTAAGGGTGGCCATAGCACAATAAAAGCATGCCAATAGAGCAACTGGCATCCTCGCGGATGTGACCCTTGCCAAAGTGTAGCCACAAGCTGTGTCTACCCTTTTTCTCACTTGTTGGCATGCTTTAAAAGTATGGCAAAAGCCTGTTTTTCTTGTATTGATATATTTTATTTGGAGTAATTTATAAAATTTTCCAATATGATTATTAACAAATATCTACTATTTATATATAGTTAAAACTCCCACCCTGAAACAAACACCAAAACCTTGATCATCTTTGTTATTGGATTCACTTGCTCATACTACAGCCGAGGCTATACAACAAGTGAAACTATGCAAAGACGAAAAAGAATGAAGGTAATTTTGTCTAAAAAATAGAAAATGATGATTTTAATACCAAATTTAATATTAAGGACTATTTTGAAAAACAAAATAAGTTAAGAATGATTTGATTTTTCATCCCATACTATAAAGACAAAAATAGTACTTATCATTTTCTATTTTTAATATCCTTTTTGCTGGCGCTCAGCACTTTTTGTGATAAGAAATTCAAGGATCTTTGTTTACATTGTAAAATAGTGTTATTTGATATTTATAGTCAAAATTAATGGACATTTTATTATCGTACATATATGTCTATGTCAAAATTTTAACAATTAAAAAAAATTATTTTTAGCGCCCATTTATTTTACTTATAGCGGCAATAAAAATAGCCATTAATATATTTACCAGAAATTAGACATTGGTCATCTTAAACTACAATTGCTAGTAAAGACCATTTTAATAGCTCCAAAAGTATATAATTGTCATTATAACATATACTAATAATGATAAATATATAATTTCCATAAAAACATAAGTTAAATAAGACATATAATGGTCATTATGTTATTGCCACTAAAAATTTGTTGCCAAAAGTAATTTCTATTGTAGTGTTAGTAGGTGTTACACTTAACAAAATTGATGCTCAAATGTGTTATTATTGTCATTGAGATGTTGTTCTTATGTTAACTACTATACTCATGTAGGTTACTGATGAATTTTTCGACGGCCCGTGATAAGGGGATTTACCTACAGCCTGATTGCCGATAATAAAAAAAATCGTCGCTAATAAAAGCACACACTTTGTCTTTTTTTCGTGCATTTTATCAATGTTTAGCCATTGATAAATTAATAAAATTTTTCAAAAAATATAAAATTACAAAGTAAATGGTACCAACGGCCTGGCCATTAGTAAATTAATGTAATATTTTTTTTACAATTAAAAGATTGACATTGTTAATTTTATCGATAATCGCAACTCTCGATAAAAATAACGTTTTGGAATTTTTGATTTGGCACGTTCACTAAATTTATTGATGGCCAAGTCATTAGTAAACATCGGTAAAAATTCAATTAAATAAAATGCATCATTTTAAGGCGTCGATAATATAATTTATTGATGCCCTGATCTTTGGTAAGATGAATAACCGGATTAAAAACGTGTCACCCTCCTTTTTCCTCCTTCCATTCTAATCTTTCCTCTCTCTCTCTCTCTCTCTCTCTCTCTCTGTAGCAGAACCTTGAAGGGTGGTTTGCACGTCGGTTGGAGCTTCGTTTACCGTTCTGGAACCCCTGTCATATTGTGGTAAAGAAAGATTCAATTAATCGGTGTACTTTTTCTATTTTTTGCAATTTTTCACACGTTTTAACCTTTCTATTTTTTGAGTTTTGGGTTAATTTGGAACAATGTTGATCAAAATATAGGTATTGTTGCTACTAGTGTTGTTGTTATTATTGCTACCGTTAAAATTTAAAGTGGTCAATAGATTATAATTGCCTTTAGGTTTGTTATCAAAATTTATTAATTTCAATGTTATGAAAATGTAATTAAAATTATAACTAAAAATGTTTATTGCCAATTATGCACTATAGGGTAGATACTTGAACCCTATGATAGATTTGTAGTATTAGAGAGGTGAAATAATTCTGTGCAAGGATATAAGGTGAATAGAATGGTTAAGATTTTTATGTTGATTGTGGTTGGTAATTGAAAATTTTGGAGTGTCCTAATTGTAGGGGAGAGTTTGTCAAATTTTATTAAAAAAATTAAAACACTTAATTAATAAAACTTAAAAAATGAACTATTTTATAGACAATGTAGGAGGAATTAAATGCTAATGGTCTAACTTTGATTAATTTTACTTGTTTTAGGTGATATGGCAAGTGACAGGGATAGGGGATGAGTTGATGGTAGCGAGGGTGGTTGTAGTAGGGGGTGGCCCAGGAAGAATACGAGCATCTTGCTTACCTTGGGTGCGTCATCGTCACGCATCCAGCCTTCGACCACCGCGATTACTACTGATAATGTGGTTGACGCCCAAGCACAATTGTCATAGAGGTTAGAATCTATTAAGATGATACTGCCCCCTAGGTCTATCCTTAGAGGTAGGTGGCACACACCAGTAGTGCTGTCAAATGGGGCAACCCAACCCGTTTAGGCCCAGCCCATTTATGTCTAGCGTAAATGGCTTAACCTATTAAAGCATGTTTTATTCACGAACCATATCTTTTTAGCCCAGACCATTTATGGTCAGCTCAATGGGTTAAATAGGATGGTCTGTTTACCTTTTTATTTTATTATTGAAAAATATCTTGGTAAAAAATATCACTTTAAGGTCAAAAACCATAAATAAAACAGTATTTTTTTAGTTGATAGGTAAAATTTTCAAGTCGGATTAAAAAAATATTAGCCAAAAGTACTAATTTTTTTTTTGAAAAATTGAAAAAGAATTTAAATGGGCCACCCATTTAGCTTGCAGGCTAGCCCATTTAACCTGTCATTTTTTTTATTACTCGGGCTAAGCCCGTTTAACCTGAAATTTAAACGGAATTAATTTTTGAGGTAAAACCCGCTTATTTAAATGGGTAAACGAGTTAGCCCGATAGGTTTGACCCATTTTGATGGCCCTACACTCCAGACACCTCCATAGTTGTTTGCCTCAGATACAACCTCAGTCACAACCTCAACCACTGCCAGAGCCACATATCCAAACACCACCCCGACACAGGCATCGCCTAATTCGGAGCAACACACTACAATAAAATCTAGATTTTGCCACACTTTTACAAGGGTCACATGTGCGACCGTGGTTGTTGCTCTATTGGTATGCTTTCATTGATTTATGGTCACGCTTACTTTGTTGCCATGCTATTACCTATTGCCCGCTTTAAAAGTTGTATGTATAATCCTAGCCACAATTTCTAAGTGTGCTGTCTGGTAGACATATAACCATGCTTTCTTAAACGTACACTGTTGGTTATGATGAGGATTCGAAAGTGTGCCTGACTATGTTTTTGAACCATGCTAATTTTGTTGGTTATGGCCACGTTTTTTAAGCGTGGTCATTGATGACTAGTATATAACATGGGCACCCTTTTTAAGCCTGACTATAAGTTAGCTAAAAAAACCTATGGCTACACCTTTTTATGAATCTTCTTGATAAAACCTTGCAAAATTCATATATAATTTTAAATCATAGTTTGAGGGAGTAATTCAAACAATGACAAAAAATTACATATATAATTTTAAATCAATCAATCCAACCTACATAAACTTGTCACAAAAAAATAGACATTCTTTACATGGCAGCATTCTAACAAAGTACCAAAAATCAAAGTCATGATGACAACTATCCATGATTACAATTTTAACAACTATCACATGGCTACTTCCTTTACATACTTTATTACAAAATATCAAACTTCATGATTAGTGTTTTAGCCATTGTGAACTCCATTATTTTCACCACTGCGCTGCATAATTTTTAATATTGTTGTATTAGTACATCTTATATTTTATGACTATTTTTAATGCAACCAAAATAACTTTATTATTTGAAAAATACAACAGTAAAATCATCAAAGTCATAGTAAAGGGAAAGTGAAAAGCTGTGATTGCTTGAATTGCAAGAAAACTATTCTTGTGTGATTATCGAAACAAAATTAATGCAGAGAAGAGTTAAAATGATACTTTGAACTTAACTAATAGAATCATATACTTTGTAAAACTAACTAGCTAACTAAAACTACAAGCTGAAGCCCTATTTATACACCAACTACTAACATAGATTATACCACACAATTCATAGATATCATGAACTAACAACTAACTGATTCCTAACAAAATAAGGTAACAAAAATAATTGCACACTTTTCTCCACTTTCTTGAATTTTTAATGCCTTAATACATAGGTTCAATCAAATTTATTATTTGTAAGAAAAACAAAAAATAATCAACAGTACACAATTAGAAAATTCAACAATCAACAGTGCATATTCAGCCAACAACAATAGTATGAACTACAAATAGAAAATTCAACCGATAAAAAATGAAATTCTATAATCCAGAGTAATAAGGCAATGACTACCTCTTTTTCTCATTTTTTTCACCAGTATCTCTCTATAACAATAATATGAAAAATATAACTACTTATATCATTGTTCTCTAGAATATGACAATAATATGAAAAAGATAGTTTCACTAAGGCTGCTACCTCTTCATCACTCATTCCAAGGATGATTTGGTGCAGCATCACTTTTAATAGACCATATACACCATCCATCTTCTTTTCTAATGATAAGACCTTATCATTGTATTTAGTGTTGGCTTGGCAAATCTCCTCATCCTTTTTAAGAGAGCTTCTTGTAATCGAAATCCTATAATTGTCCATAAAAGACGTGTTCTCATGTTGAATATTTTGTTTTCTGAATAATTATATGTTTCTACACCTGACTCTCATAATTCTTTTAATTTTTCAATCAGCAGTTAAATAAAGATATCAATGTCATTTTTCGGTGATTGTGGTCTAGGAATGAGTAAAAAAAGAATAAAATAATTAGGGTTTATGCTCATCCAAGGGGATGGATTATACACAATCAGAACAACAGGACATGTATTGTGTGTACTGCTCAAAGTTCGAAATGGATTGAATCTGTTGCTTGCTAAGCCAAGTCTCACATTACAAGGCTCTTTTGCAAAATATTTATGTTGACTGTCAAATGATTTCCATGATTCACCATTGACAGGATGCCTTAACGACCCATCTTTAACACGCTCATTATGATGTCAAGACATAGCTTTAACTGTCTTTGTGCACATGAAAATCCTTTGAAGTCTGAGAATCAAAGGAAATGCCTTAGAGTTTTTGTAGCAACTTTACGAGGCTTTCAAGATGAGGTAGCATCATTCTCTTCTATAACAGGATGCTCAATATAACAGGATGTTCCACAGACATGGCAAGATGCATCATTATCATGCCCGTTTCCATACAATATGCAGTCATTGCGACATGCATTGATATTTTGGTAGTCAAAACCCAAATTCTTCACCATATTCTTGCTTTTAACAAAAGAAGTAGGAATATTCAAATATGCGTTCCTTTTTTCAATAATTCCAAGAGAGAAGTGAACAACGCATTATCCAATCATGCAAGCATTTTAACAAGTAAAGACGGATGGTAAAGGATAACCACGAGACTCGAACCTTCAACACTTGAGTGATTAGAGTGTATACACTTCCAGTGAGGGTTCGATGCTCGATTCCTTGTTCTCGGCTTTCATGAGCTATTTTCTTCTGCAAGTCTATTTGTACTTTATTTTTATGATTTGAATTAGTGAAATCCAGTTCATATTTGTTCTTGAAAAGTTTATTTATTTCTAACCAAGTGGGTAGGAACATTTTGCATGTAGTTGCATTCATACAAATAGGTTGCATCTCATTCTTTCTACCATTCCTTTTCACTCTTATAGCCTCTCTTGAGCTTAGCATGAGGACATGCAAATGTTTAAGTGTTGGGAGATTTGATGCACCACTAATTCGTGGTACATCTTGTTCTTAATTGAGTGGATTTATCCACTAATCTCACACTTATTCATATAAATCGCATGTTTTACATTTTCCTTCCTGATTTTGTGCTATGATTGAAAACACGTTTCTTTGGCCTTAGATTTGCTAATTTTAATCCTCTCTTATTACCATTCGATGCCTTAATATGTGTGTTAAGTGATTTCAGGGTTTATAGGATAGGAATGTCTTAGAGGATGGAAAGGAAGCATGTAAAAGTGGAAGGAATACAAGAAATTGAAGGAACTGCTAATGCCGTCAGCCCTGACCTCTTCGCATTAAATCGATCATAACTTGAGCTACAGAGATCCAAATAAGGCGGTTCCATTTGCGTTGGAAAGCTAACATCTGGGGCTTAGAAATGATATATAAATCGCCATAGTGGACTGGTGCACAAAAATTACACTCACACTATGTAATTCCGCACAACTAACCTGCAAGTGCACTGGGTCGTCTAAGTAATACCTTACGTGAGTAAGGGTCGAATCCAACGGAGATTGTTAGCTTGAAGCAAGCTATGGTTATCTTATTATTCTTAGTCAGGATATCAATAGGGTTCTTTAGTTTCAATTGTAAAAAGTGAAAGGGCATAAAATAAGTAATTGTTACTCAATAATGGAGAATATGTTGGAGTTTTAGAGATGCTTTGTCTTCTGAATCCCTGCAACATAATACTTTTTTACTTTCAAACATGCAAGGCTCCTTCCATGGCAAGCTGTATGTAGGGTGTCACTGTTGTCAATGACTACTTCCCATCCTCTCAGTGAAAATGGTCCAAATGCTCTGTCATACCACGGCTAATCTTCTGTCAGTTCTCGATCATGTCGGAATAGGATCCATTGATCCTTTTACGTCTGTCACTACGCCCAACACTCACGAGTTTGAAGCTCGTCACAGTCATCCAATCCCTGAATTCTACTCGGAATACCACAGACAAGGTTTAGACTTTCTGGATTCTCAAGGATTCTGCCAATGGATTCTAGCTTATACCACAAAGATTCTGATTAAAGAGTCCAAGAGATATTCATTCAATCGAAGGTAGAACGGAGGTGGTTGTCAGGCACGCATTCATAAGTTGAGAATGGTGATGAGTGTCACGGATCATCACCTTCTTCATATTGAAGTGCGAATGAACATCTTAGATAGGAACAAGCGTGTTTGAATAGAAAACAGAAATAATTGCATTAATTCATCGAGACGCTGCAAAGCTCCTCACCCCAACAATGGAGTTTAGAGACTCATGCCGTCAAAGAGTACAAAGTTCAGATCTAAAAATGTCATGAGATACCAAATAAGTCTCTAAAGGTTGTTTAAATACTAAACTAGTAACCTAGGTTTACAGAAAATGAGTAAACTAAGATAGATGGTGCAAAAATCCACTTCTGGGGCCCACTTGGTGTGTGCTGGGGCTGAGACTTAAGCTTCTCACATGCCTGGGCTGTTTCTAGAGTTAAACGTCAGGTTGTAACCTGTTTTTGGTGTTTAACTCCAACTTGCAACCTGTTTCTCGTGTTCAACGCCAGAATGCAACATGGAACTGGCGTTCAACGCCAGTTTACGTCGTTTATCTTCGCGCAAAGTATGGACTATTATATATTGCTGGAAAGCCCTGGATGTCTACTTTCCAACCCAATTAAGAGCGTGCCAATTGGACTCATGTAGCTCCAAAAGAATCCATTCCGAATGCAGGGAGGTCAGAATCCAATAGCATCAGTAGTCCCTTTTTAGCCTGAATAAGATTTTTGCTCAGCTCCCTCAATTTCAGCCAAAAAATACTTGAAATCACAGAAAAACATAAAAACCCATAGTAAAGTCCATAAATATGAATTTTTCCTAAAAACTAATAAAATATACTAAAAAGTAGCTAGAACCTACTAAAAACTACCTACAAAGAATGCCAAAAAGCGTATAAATTATCCCCTCATCACAACACGAAACTTAAATTGTTGCTTGTCCACAAGCAACTGAAAATCAAATAGGATAAAAAGAATAGAATATACTATAAATTCCAAAATATCAATGAAGCTTAGTTCTAATTAGATGAGCGGGACTAGTAGCTTTTTGCTTTTGAACAGTTTTGGCATCTCACTTTATCCTTTGAAGTTTAGAATGATTGGCATCTATAGGAACTCAGAATTCAGATAGTATTATTGATTCTCCTAGTTTTGTATGTTGATTCTTGAACACAGCTACTTTATGAGTCTTGGCCGTGGCCCTAAGCACTTTGTTTTCCAGTATTACCACCGGATACATAAATGCCATAGACACATAACTGGGTGAACCTTTTCAGATTGTGACTTAGCTTTGCTAAAATCCCCAATTAGAGGTGTCCAGAGTTCTTAAGCATACTCTTTTGCTTTGGATCACGATTTTAACCACTCAGTCTCAAGCTTTTCACTTGGACCTGCATGCCACAAGCACATGGTTAGGGACAGCTTGATTTAGCCGCTTAGGCCTGGATTTATTTCCTTGGGCCCTCCTATCCATTGATGCTTAAAGCCTTGGATCTTTTTTACCCTTGCCTTTTGGTTTTAAGTGCTATTGGCTTTTTCTGCTTGCTTTTTCTTTTTCTTTTATTTTTTCTTTTGTTTTTTTTCGCAAGCTTTTTTTTCACTACTTTTTCTTGCTTCAAGAATCAATTTCATGATTTTTCAGATTATCAATAACATTTCTCTTTGTTCATCATTCTTTCAAGAGCTAACAATTTTAACATTCATAAACAACAAGATAAAAAATATGCACTGTTCAAGCATTCATTCAGAAAACAAAAAGTATTGCCACCACATCAATATAATTAAACTAATTTCAAGGATGAATTCGAAACTCATGTACTTCTTGTTCTTTTGTATTAGAAACATTTTTCATTTAAGAGAGGTGAAGGATTCATGAAATTATTCATAGCCTTAAGATATAGTTATTAAATACTAATGATCATGTAGTAAAGACTCAAAACATAGACAAACATATAGCATAAAACCGAAAAACAGAAAAATAAGAGCAAGGAGATTAAGGAATGAGTCCACCTTAGTGAGGGTAGCGTCTTCCTCTTGAAGAACCAAAGGTGCTCTTGAGCTCCTCTATGTCCCTTCTTTGCCTCTGTTGCTTGATTCCTAGTGATTTTGGTGTTCCTATCCTTAGTTGCTCCCAATAATCGTGTGGAGGAAAATGTATCCCCTGAGGTATCTCAGGGATTTCTTGATGAGGGAATTCCTCATGCTCTTGTTGAGGTCCATGAGTGAGCTCTCTTGATGTGCAGTCAACTACTCTGCTACTGAGCTATGGACCCTTGAGATGAATCTCTCCATCTCCCATGACTCAGAGGTGGAAGCAATTGCCTTTCCTTTCCTCTTTCTTGAGGTTTCTCTGGCCTTAGGTGCCATCAATGGTTATGGAAAACCAAAAAAGCTATGCTTTTACCACACCAAACTTAGAATATTGCTTGCCCTCGAGAAAAAGAAGAAAGAAAGGAGTAGAAGGATAAGTGAAGGAGATGGAGGTGTGTGAATGGGTGGGTTTGGGAAGGGAATGGTTTGAATTTGAATGGTGAGGTAGGTGGGGATCCTGTGGGGTCCACAGATCCTGAGGTATCAAGGATTTCTCATCCCTGCACCATTTAGGCGTGTAGAACGCCCTCTTAGTGCAATCCTGGCATATAACGCCAGACTGTTGCTTGTTTCTGGCGTTAAACGCCCAAATGTAGCTTGTTTTTGGCATTTAACGCCAACCTGATGCTTATTTCTGGCGTTAAACGCCAGCTTGGTGCTTGTTTCTGGCGTTAAACGCCAGACAGATGCACGTTTCTGGCGTTTAAATGCCAGACAGCTCTTCCTCCAGGGTGTGCTTTTTCTTCTGCTTTTTTTATTCTGTTTTTAATTTTTGCAATTGTTTTATGACTCCACATGATCATAAACCTAATATAAACATAAGAGAACAATAGAAATATAGATAAATAAAAATTGGGTTGCCTTCCAGTAAGCGCTTCTTTATTGTCTTTAACTGGACTATTACTGAGTTTTAATCCAGTCTCAGTCTTGAGCATTCTTTCTCAACATTGCCTTCAAGATAATGCTTGACTCTTTGCCCATTAACAATGAACTTTTTGTCAGAGTCACTGTCATGAAGTTCTGCAAACCATGGTGCTTCCTGAATGGCAAAAAGTTGCTTATCCGAAAAGGTTTCAGAGATCTCAGTAAGAGGGAGGGACGTCCCTTCTACTGGTTCTATTCGGGACAGGTGATCTGCTTCTTGGTTCTCTGTCCCTTTTCTGTCTCTTATTTCTATATCAAACTCTTGCAGAAGCAACACCCATCTTATGAGCCTGGGTTTTGAATCCTGCTTTGTGAATAGATATTTAAGAGCAGCATGGTCAGTGTACACAATCACTTTTGATCTTACTAAATAGGATCTAAACTTGTCAATGGCGTAAACCACTGCAAGCAATTCCTTTTCTGTGGTTGTGTAGTTCTTCTGCGCATCATTTAGAACACGGCTGGCATAATAAATGACGTGTAGAAGCTTGTCATGCCTCTGTCCCAACACTACACCAATGGCATGATCACTGGCATCACACATTAATTCAAACGGTAATGTCCAGTCTGGTGCAGAGATGACTGGTACTGTGACCAGCTTAGCTTTCAGAGTCTCAAATGCCTGTAGACACTCTTTATCGAAGATAAATGGCGTGTCAGCAGCTAGCAGATTACTCAGAGGTTTTGCAATTTTTGAAAAATCCTTTATAAACCTTATGTAGAATCCTACATGCCCGAGAAAGCTTCTAATTGCCTTAACATTGGCAGGTGGTTGTAATTTTTCAATTACCTCCACCTTGGCTTGATCCACCTCTAGTCCCTTGTTCGAAATTTTGTGCCCAAGGACAATTCCTTCAATCACCATAAAGTGACATTTCTCCCAATTTAAAACCAGGTTAGTCTCTTGGCACCTCTTCAGAACAAGTGCTAGATGGTCAAGACAGGAGCTGAATGAGTCTCCAAATACTGAAAAGTCATCCATGAAGACTTCCAGAAACTTTTCCACCATATCAGAGAAAATAGAGAGCATGCACCTTTGAAAGATTGCAAGTGCATTGCACAGGCCAAATGGCATCCTTCTGTATGCAAATACTCCAGATGGACATGTGAATACTATTTTCTCTTGATCCTGAGGATCTACTGCAACCTGGTTGTAACCTGAATAGCCATCCAAAAAGCAGTAGTAATCATGACCTGCTAGTCTTTCTAGCATCTAGTCTATGAATGGTAAAGGAAAATGATCCTTTCTGGTGGCTGTATTGAGTCTTCTGTAGTCAATACACATACGCCAACCTGTAACTGTTCTTGTAGGAACCAGTTCATTCTTTTCATTATGAACCACTGTCATGCCTCCCTTTTTGGGGACAACTTGGACAGGGCTCACCTAGGGATTATCAGAAATAGGATAAATAATCCCAACCTCTAGTAATTTAGTGACCTCCTTTTGCACCACCTCCTTCATGGCTGGATTTAGCCGCCTCTGTGGTTGAACCACTGGCTTAGCGTCATCCTCCAATAGGATCTTGTGCATGCATCTGGCTGGGCTAATGCCCTTAAGATCACTGATGGACCACCCAAGAGCTGTCTTGTGTGTCCTCAGCACTCGAATTAGTGCTTCCTCTTCCTGTGGCTCTAAGGTAGAGCTTATGATTACAGGAAAAGGGTCACCTTCTCCCAAAAACGCATATTTCAGGGATGGTGGTAATGGTTTGAGCTCGGGTTTAGGAGGTTTCTCCTCTTCTTGAGGAATTTTCAGAGGTTCTATTATTCTCTCTGGTTCCTCCAGATCAGGCTGAACATCCTTAAAGATATCCTCTAGCTTTGATTCGAGACTCTCAGTCATATTGACCTCTTTCACCAAAGAGTCAATAATATCAATGCTCATGCAGTCGTCTGGGGTGTCTGGATGCTGCATAGCTTTGACAACATTCAGCTTAAACTCATCCTCATTGACTCTCAAGGTTAATTTCCCTTTTTGGATGTCAATGAGGGTTCGTCCAGTTGCTAGGAAAGGTCTTCCTAGAATGAGAGTTGCACTTTTGTGCTCCTCCATTTCCAGCACCACAAAGTCAGTGGGAAAGGAAAATGGCCGAACCTAGACAATCATGTCTTCAATCACGCCTGATGGGTATTTAACGGAGCCAGCAAGTTGGAGACATATCCGGGTTGGTTTGACTTCTTCAGTCAAACCAAGCCTTCTGATAGTAGATGCAGGTATTAGGTTGATACTTGCCCCAAGATCACATAGAGCTTGCTTGGTACAAGTACCCTCTAATGTGCATGGTATCATAAAGCTTCCGGGATCTTTAAGCTTTTCTGGTAAGCTTTTCAGAATGACTGCACTGCATTCTTCAGTGAGGTAAACTTTTTCAGTTTCTCTCCAATCCTTCTTATGACTTAAGATCACTTTCATGAACTTAGCATAAGAGGGTATTTGCTTAAGTGCCTCTGCAAACGGAATCTTTATTTCAAGAGTCCTGAGATAGTCTGCAAAGCGGGCAAATTGCTTATCATGTTCTGCTTGGCGGAGTTTCTGAGGATAAGGCATCTTGGCTTTGTATTCCTCAACCTTAGTTGCTGCAGGTTTATTTCCTACAGAGGTGGTTGGGAAAGCCTTCTTAGAGGGGTTGCTATTGGCACTTGCAAGTGTCTGATCCCTCACTGGCGTTTGAATGCCAGGGGTGGAAGCTGGAGTGGCGTTAGACGCCAACTCCTTACCTATTTCTGGCATCTGAATGCCAGAACTGAGCTTCCTTTGGGCGTTCAACGCCAACTTCTTGCCTGTTTCTGGCATTTGAACGTCAGAACTGAGCATGGGTTGGGCGTTTAACGACAGCCCTTCACCCTTTTCTGGCGTTTGAACGCCAGAATTGTTCCTCTCTGGGCTCTTACTGTCCTCAGAGGGATTTTGGGTAGCAGTTTGTTCATTTCTTGGCTTCCTGCTGCCTTGAAGTGAGGTATTTAATATTTTCCCACTTCTTAATTGAACTGCTTGGCACTTTTCTGTTATTTGTTTTGGTAACTGCTGTTCTGTTTGCTTCAACTGCACTTTCATATTCATATTAGCCATTCTTGTGTCTTGTAGTATCTCCTTGAATTCGGCTAGCTGTTTTATTAAAAAATCTAATTGTTGATTGAATTCAGTTACTTGTTCTGCAGGACTGAGTTTAGCAGTTACTGGTTTAGCCTCTTCTTTCATGGAAGGTTCACTGCTTAGGTACATATGCTGATTTCTGGCAACTGTATCAATGAGCTTTTGAGCTTCTTCAATTGTCTTTCTCATGTGGATAGATCCACTAGCTGAGTGGTCTAGAGAAATCTGAGCTTTCTTTGTAAGCCCATAATAGAAGATGTCTAACTACACCCACTCTGAAAATATTTCAGAGGGACATTTTCTTAGCATCTCTCTGTATCTCTCCCAGGCATCATAAAGGGATTCATTATCTCCTTGTTTAAAATCTTGGATGCTCAGCCTTAGCTGTGTCATCCATTTTGGAGGGAAATATTAATTCAGAAATTTTTCTGACAGCTATTTCCATGTCCTTATACTAGCCTTAGGTTGGTTATTTAACCACCTCTTAGCTTGGTCTTTTACAACAATGGAAATAGTAATAATCTGTAGACATCCTGATCTACTTCCTTATCATGTACTGTGTCAGCAATTTGTAAAAATTGTGCCAGAAACTCTGTAGATTCTTCCTGTGGAAGACCGGAATACTGGCAACTTTGCAGCACCATGATAATGAGCTGAGGATTCAACTCAATACTACTAACTTCGATGGAGGGTATACAGATACTACTCCCATATGAAGCAGTAGTGGGGTTAGCATATGACCCTAGAGTCCTTCTGGACTGTTCATTTCCATTTAGGTCCATGATGGAGAAAGGGAGATGAGGTGGATTTATTTTATTTATTTTATTATATAAGAAGAATAATTTTCGAAATAATAAAATAAAATTAAATAAAAAATAAAATAAAAAATAAAAATAAAAATAAAAAATAAATAAAAAATTTGAAAATATTTTATGAAGATTTTTGAAAAAGTGTGGAGAGAGAAAGTCGTTAGGATATTTTCGAAAAAGATGTGACTTTTTTTTAAAATTCTAAAAAGGATAAGATTTTGAAAAATTTTGAAATTGAAATCTGAATTTTTATAAAAAAAATTCGAAATAATTGCTTAAAAATAGTTAGAAGGGTATTTTTTTATTTTTGAATTTTATTATGAAAGAGAAAAACACACAAAAGACACAAGACTTAACATTTTTAAATCCAATACTCCTTGTTTTCAAAAAATTTGGAGGAAAAACACCAAGGCACACCAAACTTAAAAATTTTAAGATCAAAGCACAAAGAAGACTCAAGAACACCTTGAAGACTCACAAGAACAACAAGAACAAAAGATAGAACACCAAACTTAAAATTTTTAGAAAACCACAATAAAATTTTCGAAAATTAAAGAAAAATTAACAAGAAAATACCAAACTTAAAATTTGGCACAAGATTTAATCAAAGAAAAATTATTTTTGAAAAAAATTTTTAAAAGGAAAATTCAAAGGGGCAACTATTCCCAAGAAAATAGACACATTCAAAAAATGCATGAACTAAACAGAGAAAAACTATTTTTTGAAAAATTGAAGCAACACAAAAAGCATGCAATTGACCCCAAACTTAAATCAAGAAGCTGGACTCAAAGAAAAACTAACAATTAATGAAGAAAAATAATATTTTTGAAGAAAAAATATTTTTTTTAAAAAAAGAATAATAGAAGATGCAATTCTAGTGACTCTAAACCAAAATGACAAATTTTTCCTAATCTAAGCAACAAGATTCACTGTCAGTTGTTCAAACTCAAACAATCCCCAGCAACGGCACCAAAAACTTGGTGCACGAAAATTACACTCACACTATGTAATTCCGCACAACTAACCAGCAAGTGGGTCGTCCAAGTAATACCTTACGTGAGTAAGGGTCGAATCCCACGGAGATTGTTGGCTTGAAGCAAGCTATGGTTATCTTATTATTCTTAGTCAGGATACCAATAGGGTTCTTTAGTTTCAATTGTAAAAAGTGAAAGGGCATAAAATAAGTAATTGTTACTCAATAATGGAGAATATGTTGGAGTTTTGGAGATGCTTTGTCTTCTGAATCCCTGCAACATAATGCTTTCTTACTTTGAAACATGCAAGGCTCCTTCCATGGCAAGCTGTATGTAGGGTGTCACCGTTGTCAATGGCTACTTCCCATCCTCTCAATGAAATGGTCCAAATGCTCTGTCACAGCACGGCTAATTAGCTGTCGGTTCTCGATCATGTCGGAATAGGATCCATTGATACTTTTGCGTCTGTCACTACGCCCAACACTCGTGAGTTTGAAGCTCGTCACAGTCATCCAATCCCTAAATCCTACTCGGAATACCACGGACAAGGTTTAGACTTTCCAGATTCTCAAGGATGCTACCAATGGATTCTAGCTTATACCACGAAGATTCTGATTAAAGAGTCCAAGAGATATTCATTCAATCGAAGGTAGAACGGAGGTGGTTGTCAGGCACGCGTTCATAGGTTGGGAATGGTGATAAGTGTCATGGATCATCACCTTCTTCATATTGAAGTGCAAATGAACATCTTAGATAGGAATAAGCGTGTTTGAATAGAAAACAAAAATAATTGCATTAATTCATCGAGACGCTGCAGAGCTCCTCACCCCCAACAATGGAGTTTAGAGACTCATGCCGTCAAAGAGTACAAAGTTCAGATCTAAAAATGTCATGAGATACCAAATAAGTCTCTAAAGGTTGTTTAAATACTAAACTAGTAACCTAGGTTTACAGAAATTGGGTAAACTAAGATTGATGGTGCAGAAATCCACTTCTGGGGCCCACTTGGTGCGTGTTGGGGCTGAGACTTAAGCTTCTCACGTGCTTGGGCTATTTTTGGAGTTAAACATCAGGTTGTAACCTGTTTCTGGCGTTTAACTCTAACTTGCAACCTGTTTCTGGCGTTCAACACTAGAATGCAACATGGAACTGGCGTTCAACGCCAGTTTACATCATTTATCTTCGTGCAAAGTATGGACTACTATATATTTCTGGAAAGCCCTGGATGTCTACTTTCCAACCCAATTGAGATCGGGCCAATTGGACTCATGTAGCTCCAAAAAATCTATTTTGAATGCAAGGAGGTCAGAATCTAACAGCATCAGCAGTCCTTTTTCAGCCTGAATCAGATTTTTGCTCAGCTCCCTCAATTTCAACCAAAAAATATCTGAAATCACAGAAAAACACACAAACTGATAGTAAAGTCCAGAAATATGAATTTTGCCTAAAAACTAATAAAAATATAATAAAAAGTAGCTAGAACCTACTAAAAACTACCTAAAAACAATGCCAAAAAGCGTATAAATTATCCGCTCATCATGGACATACAACAAAATGATGCGCCCGCGTGCATCACGCGCACACATCGTTCTGCAGAAAATCTAGTGACCTGTACGTTTTAGAAATCTCCCCCAGCGATTTCTGTGCTGTTTTTGACCCAGTTTTCGGCCCAGAAAACACATATTAGAGGCTACAGAGTGGAGGAATCAAGAGACACTTTTCATTCACATAATTTTAGGTTTTAGATGTAGTTTTCTAGAGAGAAAGGCTCTCTCCTCTCTCGAGATTTTAGGATTTAGGACTTCTAGGTTTATTTCTTCCCAATTCTAATTCCAGGTTCAATGTTCCATTAATTTAGTGTTCTTCTACTTTTATTCTATTACTTCAGTTTATTTTCTTCTTTTGTTTAATTATTAATGCAAAAAGTATTTTTCTATTTAATTTCTTTAATTGCTTGATTATCTCAATTCAATTCAATTCCTTTTATCATGTCAATGGAGTAGGCTCCAACTTGGCTTTGGAGTTAATTAATATTTGGAGACCCTTGAGTTGGAAGACTCGAGAGTTAAATTATAATTAGGTTTATTGGTGGCTGCCTCTCTAGTCACTAACGCTAATCCTTCCCAAGGGAGACGATTAGGACTTTTGGATAGAAGTTGGCTCCCAACTTACTTGACTTTCCTTCATTAGTTGAGGGTTAACTAAGTAGAAACAACAACCTATTATTATTGATCTTGGGAAATCCAACAAGGATAGAACTTTTGAATAATCTTCTCCTAGCCAAGGCTTTTATTTCAATTGCATAAGTCTCTTGTTAATTTTCCTTGCTTTAATTTATAATCATTTATGTGCCCATTGTCCAAACTCTAAATTTCCCAGAAAACTCATAACCAATAACAAGAACACTTCCCTACAATTCCTTGAGAGACGACCTGAGATTTGAATACTTCGGTTATTATTTTTATTGGGTTTGTTTAAGTGACAACCTAATTTTTGCACGGAAGGATTCTTTGTTGGGTTAGAAAATATACTTGCAACAAAAATTTATTTGTTAAATTCTAGACCACGCAACGAATTCATTTGTCAGTGACGCGCACGCGTCGATGAGCCAAAGCACCAGGGACGCGCAAGCGTTTAGCACGCATATGCGTGGGTGTAAAAACGCTCCGTTCTCCCACTGAATGCGACGCTCTCCTGGAAGCATATTTCTACTCAAATTAATCAGATCCCAAGCCCATTGAAACTTCAAAGCAAGCAGAGCCCATTGATACCACTCAAAGGAACAAGAAACAGTTAGAATAGGAATTTCATTTATTTGTAATTTGTTTTCAATTTCAATTTCATTTGTCATTTTGAAAAGCCTATATAAAGGCATCAGTTTCATTTCATTAGGGGGTCCTGGCACTGGAATACAGTAGGAATAGTAGTAGTAGTAGTAGGAGTAGGAGTAGGAGTAGAATAGAAGGCTCTTGCAAACACTTTTACATTTCTGCACTTTTTACATTTCAGTATTGAATTCAATTCAGCTTTATGCAATTTCAATTCTATAATTCTCTTATGCACTTTTCATTTCTGCCAATTTTACATTTCTTTTCCTATTGAGCTTGATTTAATTTCCTGCAATTTCCATTTTCTGCATTTGTTTTTTGAGCTATGATCCATTAAACCCCAACTCATTAAGGGGAGGAGCTCTGTTATGATTCATTTAAATCCTCAAATTTTCATTCTATTTTCGGATCCTATTTTGGGTAATTGATGAGCGGATAATTTGTATACTTTTTGGCATTGTTTTTAGTATGTTTTTGATATGATATAGTTAGTTTTTAGTATATTTTTATTAGTTTTTAATTAAAATTCACTTTTCTGGACTTTACTATGAGTTTGTGTGTTTTTCTGTGATTTCAGGTATTTTCTGGCTGAAATTGAGGGACCTGAGCAAAAATCTGATTCTGAGACCAAAAAGGACTGCAGATGCTGTTGGATTCTGACCTCCCTGCATTCGAAGCGGATTTTCTGGAGCTACAGAAGCCCAATTGGCGCGCTCTCAACGGCGTTGGAAAGTAGACATCCTGGGCTTTCCAGCAATATATAATAGTCCATACTTTGTCCAAGATTTGATGGCCCAAACCGGCGTTCAAAGTCACCTCAAGGAATCCCAACGTTAAACGCTGGAACTGGCACCCAAATGGGAGTTAAACGCCCAAACTGGCACCAAAGCTGGCGTTTAACTCCAAGAAGAGTCTCTACACGAAATTGCTTCATTGCTCAGCCCAAGCACACACCAAGTGGGCCCGGAAGAGGATTTTTATGTCATTTACTCATTTCTGTACACCCTAGGCTACTAGTTTCTTATAAGTAGGACCTTTTACTATTGTATAAAAATCTTTTGATCACTTTTAGATCTCTAGATCATCTTTGGACATTTTAGTTCTTAGATCATTGGGAGGCTGGCCATTCGGCCATGCCTAGACCTTATGCTTATGTATTTTCAACGGTGGAGTTTCTACACACCATAGATTAAGGTGTGGAGCTCTGCTGTACCTCGAGTATTAATGCAATTACTATTGTTCTTTCATTCAAATTCCGCTTGTTCTTTATCCAAGATATCACTTGTTCTTCAACATGATGAAGGTGATGATTGACGCCCATCACCATTCTCACTCATGAACAAAGTGACTGACAACCACTCTTGTTCTACAAGCATTTGAGGCTTGGTGAATATCTCTTGGATTCCTGATTGCACGATGCATGGTTGATCGCCTGACAACCGAGTGCTCGCCTGACAAACGAGCCAACCATTCCGTGAGATCAGAGTCTTCGTGGTATAGGCAAGAACTGATGGCAGCATTGACAAACCCCAATTTGACGGTTTGTTTTGTATTGAATTTAGAGCATCTTGATAGCCTTTTGTCACATTTAGCCTAGGAATTAGCATGATTTCGTAATCTCTCCCGTATTTGTGCTTAAGTGTAAAAACATGCTTTTAAACCTTATTTTGATGAATTCTAAGTTTCTCTTTGATTCCATAAGATGCCTTGATGTGTTTGTTAGTAATCTCAGGATGAAATAGGCTAGGCATGGATCAAAGGAAGTAAGGAAGGAAGCATACAAGTGGAGAGAAGCATAAAAAGTCAAAGAAGCAAAGTCATCCAAGCACGCGCACGCGCGCAAGGCGCTCGCGTGCACATTGCGAAGCAGGCCAAGGACGCGCACGCGTACCGTGCGCGCACGCGCCGATGATGGCACATGACCTCATTAAGGCAACACGTGCCTGGCGATTTTGGGAAGGTTTCAGCAACCAACTTTGGCGCCAAAATGCATATAAGAGCCAAGGATTGAAGGGGAATGACATGACATTAACACATTCACATCCATAGACTAATTGTAGATCATTAGGTAGATATTTTTAGTTAGTTACATTTGTAGAGAGAGAAACTCCAACTTCTCTCTAGGATTCATCTTCATCCTCTCAATTCTCAACCATTCCTTGGTGAGATCTATTACAACACTCAATTTACTTTGTTCATGTTGTAGATCATCTTCTCCAATCTCAATTAGTGTTTGTAATTGTTCAATTCTTGTGGATCTTAGAATTAGCTTTGTTGTTTTGAATTCTATTGATTCAATAAAGATCTCATTTTCATTGTTGTTCATTGTTGATTGTTGTTTTCTCTTGTGTTGAATTGCTTTAATTCTAAATCTCTCCTCAATTTTACTATGTCTTTCATTCTTGCTCTCCAAGTGTTTGAGAAAATGCCAACTTTAGATATGGAGTAGTATTACCTCACTTGGCCTAGTGGTTGAGTCATTGGAGACACTTGAATAATGGATGTCAATTGTTGATTAGGAATTGAGGATTGCTAATTGACTTAGAGTGCACTAAAGCTAGACTTCCCTAGGGTAAGACTAGGACTTGTGACTTGAGTTAATTACTTTTACTTGACTTTCCTCTATAATTAGGGGTTAACTAAGTGAAGCAATACTCCTTTGTTATCACAATTGAAGGAAGCTATAGTGATGGGACTTCCAATGTTCAACCTTGGCCAAGGCTTTTAATATTGATTGATTGTTGTTTTCTTTTATTCACACTTTTATGCCACACTCTTCAAATCACAAAAGACCACTTAACCAATACATGCATCCTTGTAGCATTCCTAGGGAAGAACGACTCGGGACTAATACTCTCGATTATAGATTGTAGATTTGTTTGATGAATGGATTTTGCGTCGGTTTAGACTATACTACGATTGACTACTTAATAAATTCTATACCGTCAAAAATTCATTTGTCAAAATGGCGCCGTTGCCGGGGAATGCGCATAAGTGCCATGTTTTTGGTTAATGTAAATATGTGAATATTGTGAATATATTTTTCTTTTGTTTGTTCGGTAGTTTTTGTTAGTTTTAGATCTCTATTAGTTCTGTTTCTATTTGCCACTATGAATTCTCGTCCTTGTGGTTTTGGATATGACTATGACTACTTTGTAGGTGATGAAAACTTGAATGATGGCTCACATTATGGGATAGACGAATTCTCAGGAAGGGAGCCATATCCATATGAGCAATCACCATGGCAATCTTCCCCCTCAAGTTACTATGATGGTAGTCCCTCCTATAATGCATATCATTCCTATGGATATGATGATTCTTATCATGGTTATACCTCTCAACCACCACCATTCTATGCACCATATTCTCAACCCACATCTTATTCCCACCAATTGCCTACATATGATCCAAATCTATATTCCCCCTATGCATACCCTTGTGACGATTACGAACAAGCAACCCTTGAATCACCACCACTCCAACACTTTTACCCTCCAACCCAAGTCCCCGTGGATGATGCACTTGGTATCATTCTTCAAGAGCAAGAAGAGCTCCAAACCACCTTCACTAGTTTCACCTCTACCCTCCAAGAATTTACGTCCCGTATATATAACCAAAATGGCTTCCCACCTCAAAGCTTTGATGAATCTTCTTTCCAACCATACTATGATTTCTCCTCTCCGCCACAAACCTCCATGGAAGCATATCAATGTCCATTAATCCAAGAGCAATGTGATCCTACTTATGTTAGTAAAGCGGAACAAGAATTAACGGATCGCTTCAAGGAAGAAATGGATCAACTTCAAGCAACCATCCGTCAAAAGATAGATTCTTGGGATTCATATCACAAGCGAAATGAGTTCACGGATGATTGTGAGAAAGCAACCGAAGAGGGAGGTATGAGAGAGACTTTAGAGTCTCAAGTTGAGCACAAAGAAATGGAGTGTGTGTTGCAACAAGCGGAGGAAATGAAGGTTGTTGAAGATAAAGAAGTGGAAGAAGACCTAGAGGAGGTTGAACAAGAAGAAAGCTCCATCAACGAAAACAACTCTACATCAAGTGACAATGGTGATCTTGTTGAAGCTTCCCCCTTCGAATGTGAAGCCAATGTTGAGGAGGGTGCGCAACCTCCAACACATGACTTGATCAATAATAAAGGTTTGAAGGAAGTTAGCAAACAACAAGAATTTAAAGAAAGTTATCAAAAGATGGAAATCATCATGGAGGAGCCAAAGGAAGTGGAACCTACAATGTCAAGACCATTGGATATCTTCATTGCTAAGTCGCCGTCCCAATCACAAATTGAGTGGGTAATCATCTCATCCTTTAATTTTCTTGGCCCATATCAATATGCATTGCTAGAAACGGACGGTCAACTTAGAGCTCTTTGTGCGCTAGAGAGTAAGAACGGATTAGATGTCGGTGGACAATTTGAATCAAGGTGCATAAAGGATGGAATATCAAACTTTGAGTCTCAAAGGTGGAGTGAAGCCAAATTCAATGGGATTAGGATGATGAGTATAAGTTACAAGGAGAATTCAATAAGTTTGTTACCCCATTGGAAGCATGAAGATCAAGAAGAAAAGGGGTTGACAAATAAAGTATGGGACCCCGGAACATACATAGATCACTATCAACTTAGGGGTCTTGTTACTTGCTTAGGCCCCCTTGAAGGCCTTGTACGTTTAAATTGGGATCCCGGAGGCTATTGGAAGAGCAAACATTGGTGGGGATTCAAAGAAGAGTTCAAGCATAAGCCACCCTAGCAAGGACTCCACCAAATGTCCAACTTAAGGACTTTAACTAAAAGTGCTAGGTGGGAGACACCCCACCATGGTAAACTCTTTCCACTCTCTTCTAACCTTGTTTAATAAGTGATTTGAGTTACCATTGTAGGTAGGTCTTCATTTCATAATTAGCTTGTTTGTGTACATTAGTTGCTAGCATATTAACATGTATGTTGTGCTTAGTAGAAATAGAATAAATCTCAAAACCAACTTGCATTTTAGAAAGTGTGTGATTTTGACTAAATAAGGAGTTGTAGCCTTGTAGGCACCATGGGGAGCCTTTGGGCAATTAGAGTTTTTAGGCAATTCAAAAAAAAAAAAAAAAAAAAAGGGGTGGACGCGAGCGCACCATGTACGCGCACGCGTCCCTGTATGGATGCACCATGAGCCACACTCCCGAGAGTTGGGCCGCCCTTGGGCACCCATCATGCCTTGAGCCCAACGCAATACACGCGGACGCGCACAACATGCGTGCGCGCCGTCGTCAAGCATATGGACATTCGCGCAGACGCGCACCTGCCGCGTCCGCGCCGTTTACTGCTGCATCGATTGAGCCAATCCACAGAGAGTTGAGCCAGTTTTGGGCCAACCTTAAGCACCCGGCCCAACCTGCTTCGCGCGGACGCGTACATGCCGCGTGCGCGCCGATCTGATTGCGCGACTTCCAGGCCATTGTCCAGAGAGTTAGGCCTGCGTTGGGCCAACTCTAAGCTCCTAGCCCAACTCCATGCACGCGTGCGCGCACTATACGCGCACGCGTCCCTTCCCATTTTGCTCACATACGCTCAGGCGCGCTATACGCGCACGCGTAGACCTCAAGTTTTCTCAAACGACGCGGACGCGCAAGGTGCGCGCTCGCGCCGATTCAAAAAATGGGAATCCTAAGACGCGAAGAGCGTTGCGCCGCAGCGCACTCCCTTCTTCCCCCCTCCATAATCGCCGCTGCTCAGCCGGTACCACCGCCACAGCCAGAGCCTACCGGTGTACCTATCCCGGATCCTCAGGATTAGCATCGAGGACGATGCTTGATCTTAAGTGTGGGGAGGTAGCCGGTGGCATAATTAGATACCGGTGAACATTTTAACCACTTTTCTAGCTATCTCACTTTGCACACTTTTTGTGTATATTTGATGTATTTTGAATTTATTTTAGATACTTTTATTGCTTAGTCAAACATTGAGATTTTCCAAGAAGTTTAAATAGAGGGCATTACCCAATTGATTGAAGGAAATTTTTGGTGAAACTTGCTTGAATTTCATACCTTGTGAAGCATGTATTGAACTAAGAACACAAGCTTGTGAGACTTGAGCCTATTGATGTGGTTACATTTTATAACCACTTATTTTCCATTCTTGTGTGAAATTGTTCTCTTTCCATGATTGTAATCCTTGATTTGCTTGATTCTATATGTCCATTTATTTCTTGTATTTATGCATTTATATGATTGAGGCCATTACTTCATTAGCCCACTTGCCCAAATAGCCAACCTTTTACTCTCCATTGTTAGCCAATTTGAGCCTATGTTCAACCAACTTATTCTCAATTTAGCACATTACAAGCCCAAGGCGGAAAACCAATGAAAAGTCCTTACTTGGATCTTTGATTAGCCTAGGCTAGTGAGAGTGTTCATTATTCAAAGTTGGTGAGGCTTGGGAACATTGGATGGGATAAAAGGGGTAGTACACTTTCATGTTTAGGAATTGGGTACATATTCATGTATTGATTAAATGTAAAGACCTTATGCATTGATGTCCTTGTATGTAGTTTGAAAGAAGAAAAAGAAAAAAAGGAAAAAAAAAAGTATATAAAGAAAAGAAAAGAAAAGAGAAAAATATGATGATGAAAAAGAAAAAAAGAATATATAGCAAAGAGGGGACAAAAGGCCCCAAAGTGAAGTCAATAAAAAGGAATCAATGCATAGGTGTTATGAATCAAATAAGAATGCATGAGTATGTAAGAAAAAGTGAAGAATGGGTGGTTAGAATAGTTTGAATTTGTATAGGTCATCATATAGTTAGGTGGGAAAGTCTATGCTAATCAAAGATTCAAATCCTAGCCCACTTAACCATAAATGATCCTACCTTGACCCTAACCCCATTACAACCTAAATGAAAGACCTCATGATGAATGTATGCATGCATTGAATAAGTGTTGATTATTAGAAGAAAATCAAATTTTGGAAAACATGATTAGAAGAGAATTGAGTGAATTAACCCTTAAACACTTGAGTGAATAGAGCGGATACACATCCGGTGAGGGTTCAAAAGTTCAATCACATGTATTCGCCCGTATTATCTATATTCTTGCAAGTTTGAACTCTTTTTGATAATTCAATACAATTGTGGTTTGGACTTAATTCCTATTGCCTAGCTCTTGTGCTTACACATGCTCTCTTGGGAATTAATTTGTTTGAACTAAGCATTTCCATTTGTTTAGATAGTTGCATTTAGATAGGATTCATATAGTTTAGTTGCATTCAATAAATGTCATAACCCTTAGCTCCTTCTTATTTTAGCATGAGGACATGCTAAGGCTTAAGTGTGGGGAGGTTGACAAACCCCAATTTGACGGTTTGTTTTGTATTGAATTTAGAGCATCTTGATAGCCTTTTGTCACATTTAGCCTAGGAATTAGCATGATTTCGTAATCTCTCCCGTATTTGTGCTTAAGTGTAAAAACATGCTTTTAAACCTTATTTTGATGAATTCTAAGTTTCTCTTTGATTCCATAAGATGCCTTGATGTGTTTGTTAGTAATCTCAGGATGAAATAGGCTAGGCATGGATCAAAGGAAGCAAGGAAGGAAGCATACAAGTGGAGAGAAGCATAAAAAGTCAAAGAAGCAAAGTCATCCAAGCACGCGCACGCGCACAAGGCGCTCGCGTGCACATTGCGAAGCAGGCCAAGGACGCGCACGCGTACCGTGCGCGCACGCGCCGATGATGGCACATGACCTCATTAAGGCAACACGTGCCTGGCGATTTTGGGAAGGTTTCAGCAACCAACTTTGGCGCCAAAATGCATATAAGAGCCAAGGATTGAAGGGGAATGACATGACATTAACACATTCACATCCATAGACTAATTGTAGATCATTAGGTAGATATTTTTAGTTAGTTACATTTGTAGAGAGAGAAACTCCAACTTCTCTCTAGGATTCATCTTCATCCTCTCAATTCTCAACCATTCCTTGGTGAGATCTATTACAACACTCAATTTACTTTGTTCATGTTGTAGATCATCTTCTCCAATCTCAATTAGTGTTTGTAATTGTTCAATTCTTGTGGATCTTAGAATTAGCTTTGTTGTTTTGAATTCTATTGATTCAATAAAGATCTCATTTTCATTGTTGTTCATTGTTGATTGTTGTTTTCTCTTGTGTTGAATTGCTTTAATTCTAAATCTCTCCTCAATTTTACTATGTCTTTCATTCTTGCTCTCCAAGTGTTTGAGAAAATGCCAACTTTAGATATGGAGTAGTATTACCTCACTTGGCCTAGTGGTTGAGTCATTGGAGACACTTGAATAATGGATGTCAATTGTTGATTAGGAATTGAGGATTGCTAATTGACTTAGAGTGCACTAAAGCTAGACTTCCCTAGGGTAAGACTAGGACTTGTGACTTGAGTTAATTACTTTTACTTGACTTTCCTCTATAATTAGGGGTTAACTAAGTGAAGCAATACTCCTTTGTTATCACAATTGAAGGAAGCTATAGTGATGGGACTTCCAATGTTCAACCTTGGCCAAGGCTTTTAATATTGATTGATTGTTGTTTTCTTTTATTCACACTTTTATGCCACACTCTTCAAATCACAAAAAGACCACTTAACCAATACATGCATCCTTGTAGCATTCCTAGGGAAGAACGACTCGGGACTAATACTCTCGATTATAGATTGTAGATTTGTTTGATGAATGGATTTTGCGTCGGTTTAGACTATACTAGATTGACTACTTAATAAATTCTATACCGTCAAAAATTCATTTGTCAAGCATTCAAGAGAATCCGGAAGGTCTAACCTTGTCTGTGGTATTCTGAGTAGGATTCAATGATTGAATGACTGTGACGTGCTTCAAACCTGTAACCTACTGGGCGTTAGTGACAGACGCAAAAGAGTTATTCTATTCCGGTAGGGGAGGGAACCACACCGGTGATTGGCAGCACTGTGACAGAGTGTGTGCATTAGCTTTCACTGCGAGGATGGGAGGTAGCTGCTGACAACAGTGAGACCCTATACGAGCTTGCCATGGAAAGGAGTAAGAAGGGTTGGATGAAGACAGTAGGAAAGCAGAGAGACGGAAGGGAAGGCATCTTCATGCGCTTATCTGAAGTTCCTACCAATGGATTACATAAGTATCACTATCTTTATCTTTTATGTTATTTTCGTTCATCACCATATATATCTGAGTTTTCCTGACTAAGATTTACAAGATGACCATAGCTTGCTTCAATACTAACAATCTCCGTGGGATCGACCCTTACTCACGTAAGGTTTATTACTTGGACAACCCAGTGCACTTGCTGGTTAGTTGTGCGAAGTTGTGTAATGCCATGGTATTGGGCTACCACGTTTTTGGAGCCATTACCAGGGATTATGAGAGTTGTGAAAAAGTATAGTTCACAATTTCGCGCACCAAGTTTTTGGCGCCGTTGCCGGGGATTGTTCTAGTTTTGAGCAAGCCTTTGGTAACATCAGTGCCAAGATCCGGCAACAACATCAAATTTTTGGTGTTATTGCCCGGGATTGTTCAGGCTGGACAACTGACGGTTCATCTGGTTGCTTAGATTAGGTATTTTTTTTCGAAATTCTTGAAGATGAATTCTAGAGTTTCATGATGATTTGTTGAAATCTGGCTGGCTGAGAAGCCATGTCTAATCTGATTGGACCGAGGTTTCAACTTATCACCACAAGAGCTTGTTGATTTCATATCAATCTTTCTTTTGGAGCAGTGATTTGCTAAGGCTTGGCTGACCTTTGGTCATGTCTAGTGTTTTGGACCGAAGCTTTCTTTGGAAGCTTGGCTGGCTGTGAAGCCATGTCTAATTCCTGGACCGGAGTCTTAGACTAGCATTGCACTGATTCCTGGAATTCTCATTAAGAATTTTGATACCTTCTTTTTCCACTTAATTTTCGAAAAACACAAAAAAAATTAAAAAAATTAAAAAAATCATAAAATTCAAAAATATTTCTTGTTTGAGTCTAGTGTCTCATCCTAAGATTGGTGTCAATTGCATGCATTCATATGTCTTAGTGATCTTCAAGATGTTCTTGATGATTCACTTGCTCTGATCTTTGAATTCTATTGACTTGAGTATTTTGTGTGTCTCATATGCATTTTCAGTTCATTAGTGTCAGTAGTATACAAACTGCTAAGTTTGGTGTCTTGCATGCATTGTTACTTGATTCTTGTTGCATTTTAATTATTAAAAAATCCAAAAATATTTTTAATTTGTGTATTTTCAAGTCAATGATACAAGGGATTGAAGATTCAGAACACACTGCAGAGGAATTATACAGAAAAAGCTGAGCATTCAAAAATGCCCAGTGAAGAAGGCAGACTGGCGTTTAAACGCCAGCCAGGGCACCTGGTTGGGCGTTTAACGCCCAAAGAGGTAGCATTTTGGGCGTTAAACGCCAGAATGTATACCATTCTGGGCGTTTAACGCCAGGATGATGCTAGGGGGAAGATTTTGTTTTCAAATCAATTTTTTTCAAGTTTTTCAAAATCAAATCTTTTTCAAATCAAATCTTTTCACTCAAATGTTTTCAAAATTAATTTCTTTCCTTTCAAAGATACTTACTAACAATTAATGATTTGATTGAACATTTTTTGCCTTTTCTGTTAAGGAAGGTTTTATGTTTGAATCATATCTTTTCTTGTTAGGCAAGTCACTAATTTTCCAAATCAAATCTTTTAAAATAATTTTCAAAACATATCTTTTAAAATGGTTTTCAAATCATATCTTCTCAATCACATCTCTTTAAGACAATAACCTTTCAATCATATTTTTTTATCATATCTTTTTCAAATTAGTTTTCAATCAAATCTTTTTAGTTTCTAATTTCAAAATCTTTTCAAAAATCACTTGATTTCTCTTCCACTTTCATTTTCGAAAATTATCAATCAAATTTTCAAAATGTTTTCAAAATCTTTTAATTGAATTTTCGAAAATCCTCTTCCCTCCTTCTCACATCCTTCTATTTATGGAGTACCACTCCTTCTAAATGCACAATTCGAACCTTATCTAATTAAAGTTCGAATTCTTCTTCTCCTTCTTCTTTCCATTTCTCTTTTCCTCTGACATTTCAAGGAATCTCTATACTGTGACATAGAGGATTCCACATTTTCTTTTTCTCTTCTCTTTCATATGAGCAGGAGCAGAGACAAAGACATTCTTGTTGAAGCTGATCCTGAACCCGAAAGGACCTTGAAGAGAAAGCTAAGAGAAGCCAAAGCACAACTCTCTTTAGAGGACCTGACCGAATTCTTCAAAGAAGAAGAACCCATGGCAGCCGAAAACAACAACAATGCCAACAATGCAAGGAAGGTGCTGGGTGACTTTACTGCACCTACTCCCGACTTCTATGGGAGAAGCATCTCTATCCCTGCCATTGGAGCAAACAACTTTGAGCTTAAGCCTCAATTAGTTTCTCTAATGCAACAGAATTGCAAGTTCCATGGACTTCCAATGGAAGATCCTCATCAGTTTTTAGCTGAATTCTTGCAAATCTGTGACACAGTCAAGACTAATGGGGTAGACTCTGAAGTCTATAGACTGATGCTATTCCCTTTTGCTGTAAGAGACAGAGCTAGAATATGGTTGGATTCTCAACCTAAAGAAAGCCTGGACTCTTGGGAAAAGCTAGTCAATGCCTTCTTGGCAAAGTTCTTTCCACCACAAAGATGGAGTAAGCTTAGAGTGGAAGTCCAAACCTTCAGACAGAAGGATGGAGAATCCCTCTATGAAGCTTGGGAAAGATACAAACAATTAATCAGAAGATGTCCTTCAGACATGCTTTCTGAATGGAGCATCATAGGTATTTTCTATGATGGTCTCTCTGAACTATCTAAGATGTCCTTGGATAGCTCTGCTGGAGGATCTCTTCATCTGAAGAAGACGCCTGCAGAAGCTCAAGAATTGATTGAAATGGTTGCAAATAACCAATTCATGTACACTTCTGAAAGGAATCCTGTGAACAATGGGACTAGTCAGAAGAAAGGAGTTCTTGAGATTGACACTCTGAATGCCATATTGGCTCAGAACAAGATATTGACTCAACAAGTCAATTTGATTTCTCAAAGTCTGTCTGGAATGCAAAATGCACCAAACAGTACAAAGGATGCTTCATCTGAGGAAGAAGCTTATGATCCTGAGAACCCTTCCATGGAAGAGGTGAATTACCTAGGAGAACCCTATGGAAATACCTACAATTCTTCATGGAGAAATCACCCAAATCTCTCATGGAAGAATCAAGAGAGACCTCAACAAGGTTTCAATAACAATAATGGTGGAAGAAACAGGTTTAGCAATGGCAAGCCTTTTCCATCATCTTCTCAGCAACAGACAGAGAGTTCTAAGCAGAATACTTCTGACTTAGCAACAATGGTCTCTGATCTAATAAAGACCACTCAAAGTTTCATGAATGAAACAAGGTCCTCCATCAGAAATTTGGAAGGACAAGTGGGTCAGCTGAGCAAGAAAGTTACTGAACTCCCTCCTAGTACTCTCCCAAGTAATACAGAAGAAAATCCAAAAGGAGAGTGCAAGGCCATCAACATGGCCGAATATGGAGAGGAAAGAGAGGAAGAAGACGCCACTGAGAAAGACCCCAGTGGGCGTGCACCACTCTCCTCTGAGTTCCTCAATGAGGAACCTTGGGAATCCGAGGCTCAAAATGAGACCATAGAGATTCCATTGGACTTACTTCTGCCATTCATGAGCTCTGATGAGTATTCTTCCTCTGAAGAGGATGAGTATGTTACTGAAGAGCAAGTTGCTAAATACCTTGGAGCAATCATGAAACTAAATGACAAGTTATTTGGAAATGAGACTTGGGAGGATGAACCTCCCTTGCTCACCAAAGAACTGGATGACTTGTCTAGGCAGAAACTGCCTCAAAAGAGGCAGGATCCTGGGAAGTTTTCTATACCTTGTACCATAGGCACCATGACCTTCAAGAAGGCCTTGTGTGACTTAGGGTCAAGTGTGAACCTCATGCCCTCTCTGTAATGGAGAAATTAGGGATCTTAGAGGTGCAAGCTGCAAGAATCTCATTAGAGATGGCAGACAACTCAAGAAAACAAGCCCATGGACTTGTAGAGGATGTTCTGGTTAAAGTTGAAGACCAGTACATTCCTACTGATTTCATAATCCTAGAGACTGGGAAGTGCATGGATGAATCCATCATCCTTGGCAGACCCTTCCTAGCCACAGCAAAGGCTGTGATTGATGTTGACAGAGGAGAGTTAATCATTCAAGTGAATGAAAAATCCTTGGTGTTTAAGGCCCAAGGATATCCCTCTGTCATCATGGAGAGGAAGCATGAAGAGCTCCTCTCAAAACAGAGCCAAACAGAGCCCCCACAGTCAAACTCTAAGTTTGGTGTTGGGAGGCTACAACCAAACTCTAAGTTTGGTGTTGAAACCCCACATTCAAACTCTAAGTTTGGTGTTGGGAGGTTTCAACACGGTTCTGAGCATTTCTGAGGCTCCATGAGAGCCCTCTGTCAAGCTAATGACATTAAAGAAGCGCTTGTTGGGAGGCAACCCAATGTTTTATAATTAATTATTTTCTTTTGTTATTTTATCTTTTTTGTAGGTTGATGATCATAAGAAGTCACAAAAACAATGAAAAAAGCAAAAACAGAATGAAAAACAGGAAGAAAAACAGCACACCCTGGAGGAGAAGAAACTGGCGTTCAAACGCCAGTAATGCTAGCTGTTGGGCGTTTAACGCCCAGTCTGGCACCATTCTGGGCGTTTAACGCCAGAAAGGGGCACCAGACTGGCGTTAAACGCCAGTAAAGGGCAACAACCTGGCGTTAAACGCCAGGAATGGGCACCAGCCCGGCGTTTAACGCCAGAAATGGCTCAAAACGTGATTTTGAGCAACATTTAGTGCAGGGATGACTTTTCCTTGACACTACAGGATCTGTGGACCCCACAGGACCCTACCATCACTCTCTCTCTTCTTCCCCCATTCACCAATCACCTCAACACCTCTTCCCCAAAAACCCCTCACCTATCAAATCCCATCTTTCTCTTCACCACTCACATCCATCCTTCATAAAACCCCACCAACCTCACCCTTCAAATTCAAACCACTTTCCCTCCCAAACCCACCCATAATGGCCGAACCTTTACCCCCCTCTCTCCTATAAATACCCTTCTTCAACTCTTCATTTTCACACAACCTAAACCCCCTTTCTTACCCTTCTTGGCCGAACACACTACCATCTCCCTTCTTCCTCATTTCTTCTTCTTCTACTCTCTTCTTCTTCTTTTGCTCGAGGACGAGCAAACATTTTAAGTTTGGTGTGGTAAAAGCATTGCTTTTTGTTTTTCCATAACCATTTATGGCATCCAAGGCCGGAGAAACCTCTAAAAAGAGGAAAGGGAAGGCAAAAGCTTCCACCTCCGAGTCATGGGAGATGGATAGATTCCTCTCAAGGGTGCATCAAGACCACTTCTATGAAGTTGTGGCCTTGAAGAAGGTGATCTCCGAGGTCTCCTTTTCACTCAAAAAGGGTGAATATCCGGAGATCCGCCATGAGATCCGAAGAAGAGGTTGGGAAGTTCTTACCAACCCCATTCAACAAGTCGAAATCTTGATGGTTCAAGAGTTCTATGCCAATGCATGGATCACAAAGAACCATGACCAAAGTGTGAACCCGAATCCAAAGAATTATCTCACTATGGTTCGGGGGAAATACTTGGATTTTAGTCCGGAGAGTGTGAGGGTGGCGTTCAACTTGCCTATGATGCAAGGAGATGAGCATCCTTACACTAGAAGGGTCAACTTTGATCAAAGGTTGGACCAAGTCCTCACAGTCATATGTGAAGAGGGCGCACAATGGAAGCAAGATTCAAGAGGAAAGCCGGTCCAATTGAGAAGGCATGACCTCAAGCCCGTGGCTAGAGGATGGTTAGAGTTCATACAACGCTCAATCATCCCCACTAGCAACCGGTCCGAAGTTACCATAGACCGGGCCATCATGATCCATAGTATCATGATTGGAGAAGAAATAGAGGTTCATGAGGTTATAGCCCAAGAACTCTATAAGGTGGCGGACAAGACCTCCACCTTGGCAAGGTTAGCCTTTTCTCATCTCATTTGTCACCTCTGTTATTCAATTGGAGTTGACATAGAGGGAGACATTCCCATTGATGAGGACAAGCCCATCACCAAGAAAAGGATGGAGTACACAAGAGATCTCACTCATCATGAGATCCCTGAGATTCCTCAAGGGATGAATTTTCCTCCACAAAACTATTGGGAGCAACTAAACACCTCCCTAGGAGAACTAAGTTCCAACATGGGACAACTGAGGGTGGAGCATCAAGAACACTCCATCATCCTTCATGAAATTAGAGAAGATCAAAGAATCATGAGGGAGGAGCAACAAAGACAAGGAAGAGACATTGAGGAGCTCAAGCACTCCATAGGATCTTCAAGAGCAAGAAAGAGCCGCCATCACTAAGGTGGACCCGTTCTTTGATTTCCTTGTTATTGTTCTTCTGTTTTTCGAATTTTAATGCTCATGTTTATCCATGTTTGTGTCTTATGATCATTAGTGTCTTGGTGTCTATGCCTTAAAGTTATGAATGTCCTATGAATCCATCACCTTTCTTCAATAAAAACGTGCCTAATTGATAAAAGAAAGAATTGCATGAATTTTGAATTTTATAATAGTTTAATTATTTTGATGTGGTGGCAATATTTTTGTTCTCTGAATGTATGCTTAAACAGTGCATATGTCTTTTGAATTTGTGGTTCATGGATGTTGGCTCTTGAAAGAATGATGAAAAAGGAGACATGTTACTGAGGATCTGAAAAATCAATAAAATGATTCTTGAAGCAAGAAAAAGCATTTCAAAAAAAAAAAACCGAAAAAAAAAGAGAAAGGAATAAGAGTTGTGATCCAAGGCAATAAGAGTGTGCTTAAGAACCCTGGACACCTCTAATTGGGGACTTTAGCAAAGCTGAGTCACAATCTGAAAAGGTTCACCCAATTATGTGTCTGTGGCATGTATGTATCCGGTGGTAATACTGGAAGACAGAGTGCTTTGGGCCACAGCCAAGACTCAATAAATAGCTATGTTCAAGAATCATCATACTTTACTAAGAGAATCATTAACACTATCTGGATTCTAAGTTCCTAAAGAAGCCAACCATTCTGGATTTCAAAGGATAGAGTGAGATGCCAAAACTGTTCGGAGGCAAAAAGTTAAAAGCCCCGCTCATCTGATTAATACTGATCTTCACAGATGTTTTTGGAATTCATTGCATATTCTCTTTTTATCTTATTTGATTTTCAGTTGCTTGAGGACAAGCAACAATTTAAGTTTGGTGTTGTGATGAGCGGATAATTTGTATACTTTTTGGCATTGTTTTTAGTATGTTTTTGATATGATATAGTTAGTTTTTAGTATATTTTTATTAGTTTTTAATTAAAATTCACTTTTCTGGACTTTACTATGAGTTTGTGTTTTTCTGTGATTTCAGGTATTTTCTGGCTGAAATTGAGGGACCTGAGCAAAAATCTGATTCTGAGACCAAAAAGGACTGCAGATGCTGTTGGATTCTGACCTCCCTGCATTCGAAGCGGATTTTCTGGAGCTACAGAAGCCCAATTGGCGCGCTCTCAACGGCGTTGGAAAGTAGACATCCTGGGCTTTCCAGCAATATAATAGTCCATACTTTGTCCAAGATTTGATGGCCCAAACCGGCGTTCAAAGTCACCTCAAGGAATCCCAGCGTTAAACGCTGGAACTGGCACCCAAATGGGAGTTAAACGCCCAAACTGGCACCAAAGCTGGCGTTTAACTCCAAGAAGAGTCTCTACACGAAATTGCTTCATTGCTCAGCCCAAGCACACACCAAGTGGGCCCGGAAGAGGATTTTTATGTCATTTACTCATTTCTGTACACCCTAGGCTACTAGTTTCTTATAAGTAGGACCTTTTACTATTGTATAAAAATCTTTTGATCACTTTTAGATCTCTAGATCATCTTTGGACATTTTAGTTCTTAGATCATTGGGAGGCTGGCCATTCGGCCATGCCTAGACCTTATGCTTATGTATTTTCAACGGTGGAGTTTCTACACACCATAGATTAAGGTGTGGAGCTCTGCTGTACCTCGAGTATTAATGCAATTACTATTGTTCTTTCATTCAAATTCCGCTTGTTCTTTATCCAAGATATCACTTGTTCTTCAACATGATGAAGGTGATGATTGACGCCCATCACCATTCTCACTCATGAACAAAGTGACTGACAACCACTCTTGTTCTACAAGCATTTGAGGCTTGGTGAATATCTCTTGGATTCCTGATTGCACGATGCATGGTTGATCGCCTGACAACCGAGTGCTCGCCTGACAAACGAGCCAACCATTCCGTGAGATCAGAGTCTTCGTGGTATAGGCAAGAACTGATGGCAGCATTGACAAACCCCAATTTGACGGTTTGTTTTGTATTGAATTTAGAGCATCTTGATAGCCTTTTGTCACATTTAGCCTAGGAATTAGCATGATTTCGTAATCTCTCCCGTATTTGTGCTTAAGTGTAAAAACATGCTTTTAAACCTTATTTTGATGAATTCTAAGTTTCTCTTTGATTCCATAAGATGCCTTGATGTGTTTGTTAGTAATCTCAGGATGAAATAGGCTAGGCATGGATCAAAGGAAGTAAGGAAGGAAGCATACAAGTGGAGAGAAGCATAAAAAGTCAAAGAAGCAAAGTCATCCAAGCACGCGCACGCGCGCAAGGCGCTCGCGTGCACATTGCGAAGCAGGCCAAGGACGCGCACGCGTACCATGCGCGCACGCGCCGATGATGGCACATGACCTCATTAAGGCAACACGTGCCTGGCGATTTTGGGAAGGTTTCAGCAACCAACTTTGGCGCCAAAATGCATATAAGAGCCAAGGATTGAAGGGGAATGACATGACATTAACACATTCACATCCATAGACTAATTGTAGATCATTAGGTAGATATTTTTAGTTAGTTACATTTGTAGAGAGAGAAACTCCAACTTCTCTCTAGGATTCATCTTCATCCTCTCAATTCTCAACCATTCCTTGGTGAGATCTATTACAACACTCAATTTACTTTGTTCATGTTGTAGATCATCTTCTCCAATCTCAATTAGTGTTTGTAATTGTTCAATTCTTGTGGATCTTAGAATTAGCTTTGTTGTTTTGAATTCTATTGATTCAATAAAGATCTCATTTTCATTGTTGTTCATTGTTGATTGTTGTTTTCTCTTGTGTTGAATTGCTTTAATTCTAAATCTCTCCTCAATTTTACTATGTCTTTCATTCTTGCTCTCCAAGTGTTTGAGAAAATGCCAACTTTAGATATGGAGTAGTATTACCTCACTTGGCCTAGTGGTTGAGTCATTGGAGACACTTGAATAATGGATGTCAATTGTTGATTAGGAATTGAGGATTGCTAATTGACTTAGAGTGCACTAAAGCTAGACTTCCCTAGGGTAAGACTAGGACTTGTGACTTGAGTTAATTACTTTTACTTGACTTTCCTCTATAATTAGGGGTTAACTAAGTGAAGCAATACTCCTTTGTTATCACAATTGAAGGAAGCTATAGTGATGGGACTTCCAATGTTCAACCTTGGCCAAGGCTTTTAATATTGATTGATTGTTGTTTTCTTTTATTCACACTTTTATGCCACACTCTTCAAATCACAAAAAGACCACTTAACCAATACATGCATCCTTGTAGCATTCCTAGGGAAGAACGACTCGGGACTAATACTCTCGATTATAGATTGTAGATTTGTTTGATGAATGGATTTTGCGTCGGTTTAGACTATACTACGATTGACTACTTAATAAATTCTATACCGTCAAAAATTCATTTGTCAAAATGGCGCCGTTGCCGGGGAATGCGCATAAGTGCCATGTTTTTGGTTAATGTAAATATGTGAATATTGTGAATATATTTTTCTTTTGTTTGTTCGGTAGTTTTTGTTAGTTTTAGATCTCTATTAGTTCTGTTTCTATTTGCCACTATGAATTCTCGTCCTTGTGGTTTTGGATATGACTATGACTACTTTGTAGGTGATGAAAACTTGAATGATGGCTCACATTATGGGATAGACGAATTCTCAGGAAGGGAGCCATATCCATATGAGCAATCACCATGGCAATCTTCCCCCTCAAGTTACTATGATGGTAGTCCCTCCTATAATGCATATCATTCCTATGGATATGATGATTCTTATCATGGTTATACCTCTCAACCACCACCATTCTATGCACCATATTCTCAACCCACATCTTATTCCCACCAATTGCCTACATATGATCCAAATCTATATTCCCCCTATGCATACCCTTGTGACGATTACGAACAAGCAACCCTTGAATCACCACCACTCCAACACTTTTACCCTCCAACCCAAGTCCCCGTGGATGATGCACTTGGTATCATTCTTCAAGAGCAAGAAGAGCTCCAAACCACCTTCATTAGTTTCACCTCTACCCTCCAAGAATTTACGTCCCGTATATATAACCAAAATGGCTTCCCACCTCAAAGCTTTGATGAATCTTCTTTCCAACCATACTATGATTTCTCCTCTCCGCCACAAACCTCCATGGAAGCATATCAATGTCCATTAATCCAAGAGCAATGTGATCCTACTTATGTTAGTAAAGCGGAACAAGAATTAACGGATCGCTTCAAGGAAGAAATGGATCAACTTCAAGCAACCATCCGTCAAAAGATAGATTCTTGGGATTCATATCACAAGCGAAATGAGTTCACGGATGATTGTGAGAAAGCAACCGAAGAGGGAGGTATGAGAGAGACTTTAGAGTCTCAAGTTGAGCACAAAGAAATGGAGTGTGTGTTGCAACAAGCGGAGGAAATGAAGGTTGTTGAAGATAAAGAAGTGGAAGAAGACCTAGAGGAGGTTGAACAAGAAGAAAGCTCCATCAACGAAAACAACTCTACATCAAGTGACAATGGTGATCTTGTTGAAGCTTCCCCCTTCGAATGTGAAGCCAATGTTGAGGAGGGTGCGCAACCTCCAACACATGACTTGATCAATAATAAAGGTTTGAAGGAAGTTAGCAAACAACAAGAATTTAAAGAAAGTTATCAAAAGATGGAAATCATCATGGAGGAGCCAAAGGAAGTGGAACCTACAATGTCAAGACCATTGGATATCTTCATTGCTAAGTCGCCGTCCCAATCACAAATTGAGTGGGTAATCATCTCATCCTTTAATTTTCTTGGCCCATATCAATATGCATTGCTAGAAACGGACGGTCAACTTAGAGCTCTTTGTGGGCTAGAGAGTAAGAACGGATTAGATGTCGGTGGACAATTTGAATCAAGGTGCATAAAGGATGGAATATCAAACTTTGAGTCTCAAAGGTGGAGTGAAGCCAAATTCAATGGGATTAGGATGATGAGTATGAGTTACAAGGAGAATTCAATAAGTTTGTTACCCCATTGGAAGCATGAAGATCAAGAAGAAAAGGGGTTGACAAATAAAGTATGGGACCCCGGAACATACATAGATCACTATCAACTTAGGGGTCTTGTTACTTGCTTAGGCCCCCTTGAAGGCCTTGTACGTTTAAATTGGGATCCCGGAGGCTATTGGAAGAGCAAACATTGGTGGGGATTCAAAGAAGAGTTCAAGCATAAGCCACCCTAGCAAGGACTCCACCAAATGTCCAACTTAAGGACTTTAACTAAAAGTGCTAGGTGGGAGACACCCCACCATGGTAAACTCTTTCCACTCTCTTCTAACCTTGTTTAATAAGTGATTTGAGTTACCATTGTAGGTAGGTCTTCATTTCATAATTAGCTTGTTTGTGTACATTAGTTGCTAGCATATTAACATGTATGTTGTGCTTAGTAGAAATAGAATAAATCTCAAAACCAACTTGCATTTTAGAAAGTGTGTGATTTTGACTAAATAAGGAGTTGTAGCCTTGTAGGCACCATGGGGAGCCTTTGGGCAATTAGAGTTTTTAGGCAATTCAAAAAAAAAAAAAAAAAAAAGGGGGTGGACGCGAGCGCACCATGTACGCGCACGCGTCCCTGTATGGATGCACCATGAGCCACACTCCCGAGAGTTGGGGCCCTTGGGCACCCATCATGCCTTGAGCCCAACGCAATACACGCGGACGCGCACAACATGCGTGCGCGCCGTCGTCAAGCATATGGACATTCGCGCAGACGCGCACCTGCCGCGTCCGCGCCGTTTACTGCTGCATCGATTGAGCCAATCCACAGAGAGTTGAGCCAGTTTTGGGCCAACCTTAAGCACCCGGCCCAACCTGCTTCGCGCGGACGCGTACATGCCGCGTGCGCGCCGATCTGATTGCGCGACTTCCAGGCCATTGTCCAGAGAGTTAGGCCTGCGTTGGGCCAACTCTAAGCTCCTAGCCCAACTCCATGCACGCGTGCGCGCACTATACGCGCACGCGTCCCTTCCCATTTTGCTCACATACGCTCAGGCGCGCTATACGCGCACGCGTAGACCTCAAGTTTTCTCAAACGACGCGGAGGCGCAAGGTGCGCGCTCGCGCCGATTCAAAAAATGGGAATCCTAAGACGCGAAGAGCGTTGCGCCGCAGCGCACTCCCTTCTTCCCCCTCCATAATCGCCGCTGCTCAGCCGGTACCACCGCCACAGCCAGAGCCTACCGGTGTACCTATCCCGGATCCTCAGGATTAGCATCGAGGACGATGCTTGATCTTAAGTGTGGGGAGGTAGCCGGTGGCATAATTAGATACCGGTGAACATTTTAACCACTTTTCTAGCTATCTCACTTTGCACACTTTTTGTGTATATTTGATGTATTTTGAATTTATTTTAGATACTTTTATTGCTTAGTCAAACATTGAGATTTTCCAAGAAGTTTAAATAGAGGGCATTACCCAATTGATTGAAGGAAATTTTTGGTGAAACTTGCTTGAATTTCATACCTTGTGAAGCATGTATTGAACTAAGAACACAAGCTTGTGAGACTTGAGCCTATTGATGTGGTTACATTTTATAACCACTTATTTTCCATTCTTGTGTGAAATTGTTCTCTTTCCATGATTGTAATCCTTGATTTGCTTGATTCTATATGTCCATTTATTTCTTGTATTTATGCATTTATATGATTGAGGCCATTACTTCATTAGCCCACTTGCCCAAATAGCCAACCTTTTACTCTCCATTGTTAGCCAATTTGAGCCTATGTTCAACCAACTTATTCTCAATTTAGCACATTACAAGCCCAAGGCGGAAAACCAATGAAAAGTCCTTACTTGGATCTTTGATTAGCCTAGGCTAGTGAGAGTGTTCATTATTCAAAGTTGGTGAGGCTTGGGAACATTGGATGGGATAAAAGGGGTAGTACACTTTCATGTTTAGGAATTGGGTACATATTCATGTATTGATTAAATGTAAAGACCTTATGCATTGATGTCCTTGTATGTAGTTTGAAAGAAGAAAAAGAAAAAAAGGAAAAAAAAAAAGTATATAAAGAAAAGAAAAGAAAAGAGAAAAAATATGATGATGAAAAAGAAAAAAAAGAATATATAGCAAAGAGGGGACAAAAGGCCCCAAAGTGAAGTCAATAAAAAGGAATCAATGCATAGGTGTTATGAATCAAATAAGAATGCATGAGTATGTAAGAAAAAGTGAAGAATGGGTGGTTAGAATAGTTTGAATTTGTATAGGTCATCATATAGTTAGGTGGGAAAGTCTATGCTAATCAAAGATTCAAATCCTAGCCCACTTAACCATAAATGATCCTACCTTGACCCTAACCCCATTACAACCTAAATGAAAGACCTCATGATGAATGTATGCATGCATTGAATAAGTGTTGATTATTAGAAGAAAATCAAATTTTGGAAAACATGATTAGAAGAGAATTGAGTGAATTAACCCTTAAACACTTGAGTGAATAGAGCGGATACACATCCGGTGAGGGTTCAAAAGTTCAATCACATGTATTCGCCCGTATTATCTATATTCTTGCAAGTTTGAACTCTTTTTGATAATTCAATACAATTGTGGTTTGGACTTAATTCCTATTGCCTAGCTCTTGTGCTTACACATGCTCTCTTGGGAATTAATTTGTTTGAACTAAGCATTTCCATTTGTTTAGATAGTTGCATTTAGATAGGATTCATATAGTTTAGTTGCATTCAATAAATGTCATAACCCTTAGCTCCTTCTTATTTTAGCATGAGGACATGCTAAGGCTTAAGTGTGGGGAGGTTGACAAACCCCAATTTGACGGTTTGTTTTGTATTGAATTTAGAGCATCTTGATAGCCTTTTGTCACATTTAGCCTAGGAATTAGCATGATTTCGTAATCTCTCCCGTATTTGTGCTTAAGTGTAAAAACATGCTTTTAAACCTTATTTTGATGAATTCTAAGTTTCTCTTTGATTCCATAAGATGCCTTGATGTGTTTGTTAGTAATCTCAGGATGAAATAGGCTAGGCATGGATCAAAGGAAGCAAGGAAGGAAGCATACAAGTGGAGAGAAGCATAAAAAGTCAAAGAAGCAAAGTCATCCAAGCACGCGCACGCGCACAAGGCGCTCGCGTGCACATTGCGAAGCAGGCCAAGGACGCGCACGCGTACCGTGCGCGCACGCGCCGATGATGGCACATGACCTCATTAAGGCAACACGTGCCTGGCGATTTTGGGAAGGTTTCAGCAACCAACTTTGGCGCCAAAATGCATATAAGAGCCAAGGATTGAAGGGGAATGACATGACATTAACACATTCACATCCATAGACTAATTGTAGATCATTAGGTAGATATTTTTAGTTAGTTACATTTGTAGAGAGAGAAACTCCAACTTCTCTCTAGGATTCATCTTCATCCTCTCAATTCTCAACCATTCCTTGGTGAGATCTATTACAACACTCAATTTACTTTGTTCATGTTGTAGATCATCTTCTCCAATCTCAATTAGTGTTTGTAATTGTTCAATTCTTGTGGATCTTAGAATTAGCTTTGTTGTTTTGAATTCTATTGATTCAATAAAGATCTCATTTTCATTGTTGTTCATTGTTGATTGTTGTTTTCTCTTGTGTTGAATTGCTTTAATTCTAAATCTCTCCTCAATTTTACTATGTCTTTCATTCTTGCTCTCCAAGTGTTTGAGAAAATGCCAACTTTAGATATGGAGTAGTATTACCTCACTTGGCCTAGTGGTTGAGTCATTGGAGACACTTGAATAATGGATGTCAATTGTTGATTAGGAATTGAGGATTGCTAATTGACTTAGAGTGCACTAAAGCTAGACTTCCCTAGGGTAAGACTAGGACTTGTGACTTGAGTTAATTACTTTTACTTGACTTTCCTCTATAATTAGGGTTAACTAAGTGAAGCAATACTCCTTTGTTATCACAATTGAAGGAAGCTATAGTGATGGGACTTCCAATGTTCAACCTTGGCCAAGGCTTTTAATATTGATTGATTGTTGTTTTCTTTTATTCACACTTTTATGCCACACTCTTCAAATCACAAAAAGACCACTTAACCAATACATGCATCCTTGTAGCATTCCTAGGGAAGAACGACTCGGGACTAATACTCTCGATTATAGATTGTAGATTTGTTTGATGAATGGATTTTGCGTCGGTTTAGACTATACTACGATTGACTACTTAATAAATTCTATACCGTCAAAAATTCATTTGTCAAGCATTCAAGAGAATCCGGAAGGTCTAACCTTGTCTGTGGTATTCTGAGTAGGATTCAATGATTGAATGACTGTGACGTGCTTCAAACCTGTAACCTACTGGGCGTTAGTGACAGACGCAAAAGAGTTATTCTATTCCGGTAGGGGAGGGAACCACACCGGTGATTGGCAGCACTGTGACAGAGTGTGTGCATTAGCTTTCACTGCGAGGATGGGAGGTAGCTGCTGACAACAGTGAGACCCTATACGAGCTTGCCATGGAAAGGAGTAAGAAGGGTTGGATGAAGACAGTAGGAAAGCAGAGAGACGGAAGGGAAGGCATCTTCATGCGCTTATCTGAAGTTCCTACCAATGGATTACATAAGTATCACTATCTTTATCTTTTATGTTATTTTCGTTCATCACCATATATATCTGAGTTTGCCTGACTAAGATTTACAGATGACCATAGCTTGCTTCAATACTAACAATCTCCGTGGGATCGACCCTTACTCACGTAAGGTTTATTACTTGGACAACCCAGTGCACTTGCTGGTTAGTTGTGCGAAGTTGTGTAATGCCATGGTATTGGGCTACCACGTTTTTGGAGCCATTACCAGGGATTATGAGAGTTGTGAAAAAGTATAGTTCACAATTTCGCGCACCAAGTTTTTGGCGCCGTTGCCGGGATTGTTCTAGTTTTGAGCAAGCCTTTGGTAACATCAGTGCCAAGATCCGGCAACAACATCAAATTTTTGGTGTTATTGCCCGGGATTGTTCAGGCTGGACAACTGACGGTTCATCTGGTTGCTTAGATTAGGTATTTTTTTTTCGAAATTCTTGAAGATGAATTCTAGAGTTTCATGATGATTGTTGAAATCTGGCTGGCTGAGAAGCCATGTCTAATCTGATTGGACCGAGGTTTCAACTTATCACCACAAGAGCTTGTTGATTTCATATCAATCTTGCTTTTGGAGCAGTGATTTGCTAAGGCTTGGCTGACCTTTGGTCATGTCTAGTGTTTTGGACCGAAGCTTTCTTTGGAAGCTTGGCTGGCTGTGAAGCCATGTCTAATTCCTGGACCGGAGTCTTAGACTAGCATTGCACTGATTCCTGGAATTCTCATTAAGAATTTTGATACCTTCTTTTTCCACTTAATTTTCGAAAAAAAAAACACAAAAAAAATTAAAAAATTAAAAAAATCATAAAATTCAAAAATATTTCTTGTTTGAGTCTAGTGTCTCATCCTAAGATTGGTGTCAATTGCATGCATTCATATGTCTTAGTGATCTTCAAGATGTTCTTGATGATTCACTTGCTCTGATCTTTGAATTCTATTGACTTGAGTATTTTGTGTGTCTCATATGCATTTTCAGTTCATTAGTGTCAGTAGTATACAAACTGCTAAGTTTGGTGTCTTGCATGCATTGTTACTTGATTCTTGTTGCATTTTAATTATTAAAAAATCCAAAAATATTTTTAATTTGTGTATTTTCAAGTCAATGATACAAGGGATTGAAGATTCAGAACACACTGCAGAGGAATTATACAGAAAAAGCTGAGCATTCAAAAATGCCCAGTGAAGAAGGCAGACTGGCGTTTAAACGCCAGCCAGGGCACCTGGTTGGGCGTTTAACGCCCAAAGAGGTAGCATTTTGGGCGTTAAACGCCAGAATGTATACCATTCTGGGCGTTTAACGCCAGGATGATGCTAGGGGGAAGATTTTGTTTTCAAATCAATTTTTTTCAAGTTTTTCAAAATCAAATCTTTTTCAAATCAAATCTTTTCACTCAAATGTTTTCAAAATTAATTTCTTTCCTTTCAAAGATACTTACTAACAATTAATGATTTGATTGAACATTTTTTGCCTTTCTGTTAAGGAAGGTTTATGTTTGAATCATATCTTTTCTTGTTAGGCAAGTCACTAATTTTCCAAATCAAATCTTTTAAAATAATTTTCAAAACATATCTTTTAAAATGGTTTTCAAATCATATCTTCTCAATCACATCTCTTTAAGACAATAACCTTTCAATCATATTTTTTTATCATATCTTTTTCAAATTAGTTTTCAATCAAATCTTTTTAGTTTCTAATTTCAAAATCTTTTTCAAAAATCACTTGATTTCTCTTCCACTTTCATTTTCGAAAATTATCAATCAAATTTTCAAAATGTTTTCAAAATTTTAATTGAATTTTCGAAAATCCTCTTCCCTCCTTCTCACATCCTTCTATTTATGGAGTACCACTCCTTCTAAATGCACAATTCGAACCTTATCTAATTAAAGTTCGAATTCTTCTTCTCCTTCTTCTTTCCATTTCTCTTTTCCTCTGACATTTCAAGGAATCTCTATACTGTGACATAGAGGATTCCACATTTTCTTTTTCTCTTCTCTTTCATATGAGCAGGAGCAGAGACAAAGACATTCTTGTTGAAGCTGATCCTGAACCCGAAAGGACCTTGAAGAGAAAGCTAAGAGAAGCCAAAGCACAACTCTCTTTAGAGGACCTGACCGAATTCTTCAAAGAAGAAGAACCCATGGCAGCCGAAAACAACAACAATGCCAACAATGCAAGGAAGGGTGGGTGACTTTACTGCACCTACTCCCGACTTCTATGGGAGAAGCATCTCTATCCCTGCCATTGGAGCAAACAACTTTGAGCTTAAGCCTCAATTAGTTTCTCTAATGCAACAGAATTGCAAGTTCCATGGACTTCCAATGGAAGATCCTCATCAGTTTTTAGCTGAATTCTTGCAAATCTGTGACACAGTCAAGACTAATGGGGGGTAGACTCTGAAGTCTATAGACTGATGCTATTCCCTTTTGCTGTAAGAGACAGAGCTAGAATATGGTTGGATTCTCAACCTAAAGAAAGCCTGGACTCTTGGGAAAAGCTAGTCAATGCCTTCTTGGCAAAGTTCTTTCCACCACAAAGATGGAGTAAGCTTAGAGTGGAAGTCCAAACCTTCAGACAGAAGGATGGAGAATCCCTCTATGAAGCTTGGGAAAGATACAAACAATTAATCAGAAGATGTCCTTCAGACATGCTTTCTGAATGGAGCATCATAGGTATTTTCTATGATGGTCTCTCTGAACTATCTAAGATGTCCTTGGATAGCTCTGCTGGAGGATCTCTTCATCTGAAGAAGACGCCTGCAGAAGCTCAAGAATTGATTGAAATGGTTGCAAATAACCAATTCATGTACACTTCTGAAAGGAATCCTGTGAACAATGGGACTAGTCAGAAGAAAGGAGTTCTTGAGATTGACACTCTGAATGCCATATTGGCTCAGAACAAGATATTGACTCAACAAGTCAATTTGATTTCTCAAAGTCTGTCTGGAATGCAAAATGCACCAAACAGTACAAAGGATGCTTCATCTGAGGAAGAAGCTTATGATCCTGAGAACCCTTCCATGGAAGAGGTGAATTACCTAGGAGAACCCTATGGAAATACCTACAATTCTTCATGGAGAAATCACCCAAATCTCTCATGGAAGAATCAAGAGAGACCTCAACAAGGTTTCAAAACAATAATGGTGGAAGAAACAGGTTTAGCAATGGCAAGCCTTTTCCATCATCTTCTCAGCAACAGACAGAGAGTTCTAAGCAGAATACTTCTGACTTAGCAACAATGGTCTCTGATCTAATAAAGACCACTCAAAGTTTCATGAATGAAACAAGGTCCTCCATCAGAAATTTGGAAGGACAAGTGGGTCAGCTGAGCAAGAAAGTTACTGAACTCCCTAGTACTCTCCCAAGTAATACAGAAGAAAATCCAAAAGGAGAGTGCAAGGCCATCAACATGGCCGAATATGGAGAGGAAAGAGAGGAAGAAGACGCCACTGAGAAAGACCCCAGTGGGCGTGCACCACTCTCCTCTGAGTTCCTCAATGAGGAACCTTGGGAATCCGAGGCTCAAAATGAGACCATAGAGATTCCATTGGACTTACTTCTGCCATTCATGAGCTCTGATGAGTATTCTTCCTCTGAAGAGGATGAGTATGTTACTGAAGAGCAAGTTGCTAAATACCTTGGAGCAATCATGAAACTAAATGACAAGTTATTTGGAAATGAGACTTGGGAGGATGAACCTCCCTTGCTCACCAAAGAACTGGATGACTTGTCTAGGCAGAAACTGCCTCAAAAGAGGCAGGATCCTGGGAAGTTTTCTATACCTTGTACCATAGGCACCATGACCTTCAAGAAGGCCTTGTGTGACTTAGGGTCAAGTGTGAACCTCATGCCCCTCTCTGTAATGGAGAAATTAGGGATCTTAGAGGTGCAAGCTGCAAGAATCTCATTAGAGATGGCAGACAACTCAAGAAAACAAGCCCATGGACTTGTAGAGGATGTTCTGGTTAAAGTTGAAGACCAGTACATTCCTACTGATTTCATAATCCTAGAGACTGGGAAGTGCATGGATGAATCCATCATCCTTGGCAGACCCTTCCTAGCCACAGCAAAGGCTGTGATTGATGTTGACAGAGGAGAGTTAATCATTCAAGTGAATGAAAAATCCTTGGTGTTTAAGGCCCAAGGATATCCCTCTGTCATCATGGAGAGGAAGCATGAAGAGCTCCTCTCAAAACAGAGCCAAACAGAGCCCCCACAGTCAAACTCTAAGTTTGGTGTTGGGAGGCTACAACCAAACTCTAAGTTTGGTGTTGAAACCCCACATTCAAACTCTAAGTTTGGTGTTGGGAGGTTTCAACACGGTTCTGAGCATTTCTGAGGCTCCATGAGAGCCCTCTGTCAAGCTAATGACATTAAAGAAGCGCTTGTTGGGAGGCAACCCAATGTTTATAATTAATTATTTTCTTTTGTTATTTTATCTTTTTTGTAGGTTGATGATCATAAGAAGTCACAAAAACAATGAAAAAAGCAAAAACAGAATGAAAAACAGGAAGAAAAACAGCACACCCTGGAGGAGAAGAAACTGGCGTTCAAACGCCAGTAATGCTAGCTGTTGGGCGTTTAACGCCCAGTCTGGCACCATTCTGGGCGTTTAACGCCAGAAAGGGGCACCAGACTGGCGTTAAACGCCAGTAAAGGGCAACAACCTGGCGTTAAACGCCAGGAATGGGCACCAGCCCGGCGTTTAACGCCAGAAATGGCTCAAAACGTGATTTTGAGCAACATTTAGTGCAGGGATGACTTTTCCTTGACACTACAGGATCTGTGGACCACAGGACCCTACCATCACTCTCTCTCTTCTTTCCCCATTCACCAATCACCTCAACACCTCTTCCCCAAAAACCCCTCACCTATCAAATCCCATCTTTCTCTTCACCACTCACATCCATCCTTCATAAAACCCCACCAACCTCACCCTTCAAATTCAAACCACTTTCCCTCCCAAACCCACCCATAATGGCCGAACCTTTACCCCCTCTCTCCTATAAATACCCTTCTTCAACTCTTCATTTTCACACAACCTAAACCCCCTTTCTTACCCTTCTTGGCCGAACACACTACCATCTCCCTTCTTCCTCATTTCTTCTTCTTCTACTCTCTTCTTCTTCTTTTGCTCGAGGACGAGCAAACATTTTAAGTTTGGTGTGGTAAAAGCATTGCTTTTTGTTTTTCCATAACCATTTATGGCATCCAAGGCCGGAGAAACCTCTAAAAAGAGGAAAGGGAAGGCAAAAGCTTCCACCTCCGAGTCATGGGAGATGGATAGATTCCTCTCAAGGGTGCATCAAGACCACTTCTATGAAGTTGTGGCCTTGAAGAAGGTGATCTCCGAGGTCTCCTTTTCACTCAAAAAGGGTGAATATCCGGAGATCCGCCATGAGATCCGAAGAAGAGGTTGGGAAGTTCTTACCAACCCCATTCAACAAGTCGAAATCTTGATGGTTCAAGAGTTCTATGCCAATGCATGGATCACAAAGAACCATGACCAAAGTGTGAACCCGAATCCAAAGAATTATCTCACTATGGTTCGGGGGAAATACTTGGATTTTAGTCCGGAGAGTGTGAGGGTGGCGTTCAACTTGCCTATGATGCAAGGAGATGAGCATCCTTACACTAGAAGGGTCAACTTTGATCAAAGGTTGGACCAAGTCCTCACAGTCATATGTGAAGAGGGCGCACAATGGAAGCAAGATTCAAGAGGAAAGCCGGTCCAATTGAGAGAAGGCATGACCTCAAGCCCGTGGCTAGAGGATGGTTAGAGTTCATACAACGCTCAATCATCCCCACTAGCAACCGGTCCGAAGTTACCATAGACCGGGCCATCATGATCCATAGTATCATGATTGGAGAAGAAATAGAGGTTCATGAGGTTATAGCCCAAGAACTCTATAAGGTGGCGGACAAGACCTCCACCTTGGCAAGGTTAGCCTTTCTCATCTCATTTGTCACCTCTGTTATTCAATTGGAGTTGACATAGAGGGAGACATTCCCATTGATGAGGACAAGCCCATCACCAAGAAAAGGATGGAGTACACAAGAGATCTCACTCATCATGAGATCCCTGAGATTCCTCAAGGGATGAATTTTCCCACAAAACTATTGGAGCAACTAAACACCTCCCTAGGAGAACTAAGTTCCAACATGGGACAACTGAGGGTGGAGCATCAAGAACACTCCATCATCCTTCATGAAATTAGAGAAGATCAAAGAATCATGAGGAGGAGCAACAAAGACAAGGAAGAGACATTGAGGAGCTCAAGCACTCCATAGGATCTTCAAGAGCAAGAAAGAGCCGCCATCACTAAGGTGGACCCGTTCTTTGATTTCCTTGTTATTGTCTTCTGTTTTTCGAATTTTAATGCTTATGTTTATCCATGTTTGTGTCTTATGATCATTAGTGTCTTGGTGTCTATGCCTTAAAGTTATGAATGTCCTATGAATCCATCACCTTTCTTCAATAAAAACGTGCCTAATTGATAAAAGAAAGAATTGCATGAATTTTGAATTTTATAATAGTTTAATTATTTTGATGTGGTGGCAATATTTTGTTCTCTGAATGTATGCTTAAAACAGTGCATATGTCTTTTGAATTTGTGGTTCATGGATGTTGGCTCTTGAAAGAATGATGAAAAAGGAGACATGTTACTGAGGATCTGAAAAATCAATAAAATGATTCTTGAAGCAAGAAAAAGCATTTCAAAAAAAAAAAACCGAAAAAAAAAGAGAAAGGAATAAGAGTTGTGATCCAAGGCAATAAGAGTGTGCTTAAGAACCCTGGACACCTCTAATTGGGGACTTTAGCAAAGCTGAGTCACAATCTGAAAAGGTTCACCCAATTATGTGTCTGTGGCATGTATGTATCCGGTGGTAATACTGGAAGACAGAGTGCTTTGGGCCACAGCCAAGACTCAATAAATAGCTATGTTCAAGAATCATCATACTTTACTAAGAGAATCATTAACACTATCTGGATTCTAAGTTCCTAAAGAAGCCAACCATTCTGGATTTCAAAGGATAGAGTGAGATGCCAAAACTGTTCGGAGGCAAAAAGTTAAAAGCCCCGCTCATCTGATTAATACTGATCTTCACAGATGTTTTTGGAATTCATTGCATATTCTCTTCTTTTTATCTTATTTGATTTTCAGTTGCTTGAGGACAAGCAACAATTTAAGTTGGTGTTGTGATGAGCGGATAATTTGTATACTTTTGGCATTGTTTTTAGTATGTTTTGATATGATATAGTTAGTTTTTAGTATATTTTTATTAGTTTTAATTAAAATTCACTTTTCTGGACTTTACTATGAGTTTGTGTGTTTTTCTGTGATTTCAGGTATTTTCTGGCTGAAATTGAGGGACCTGAGCAAAATCTGATTCTGAGACCAAAAAGGACTGCAGATGCTGTTGGATTCTGACCTCCCTGCATTCGAAGCGGATTTTCTGGAGCTACAGAAGCCCAATTGGCGCGCTCTCAACGGCGTTGGAAAGTAGACATCCTGGGCTTTCCAGCAATATATAATAGTCCATACTTTGCCCAAGATTTGATGGCCCAAACCGGCGTTCAAAGTCACCTCAAGGAATCCCAGCGTTAAACGCTGGAACTGGCACCCAAATGGGAGTTAAACGCCCAAACTGGCACCAAAGCTGGCGTTTAACTCCAAGAAGAGTCTCTACACGAAATTGCTTCATTGCTCAGCCCAAGCACACACCAAGTGGGCCGGAAGAGGATTTTTATGTCATTTACTCATTTCTGTACACCCTAGGCTACTAGTTTATAAGGACCTTTTACTATTGTATAAAAATCTTTTGATCACTTTTAGATCTCTAGATCATCTTGGACATTTTAGTTCTTAGATCATTGGGAGGCTGGCCATTCGGCCATGCCTAGACCTTATGCTTATGTATTTTCAACGGTGGAGTTTCTACACACCATAGATTAAGGTGTGGAGCTCTGCTGTACCTCGAGTATTAATGCAATTACTATTGTTCTTTCATTCAAATTCCGCTTGTTCTTTATCCAAGATATCACTTGTTCTTCAACATGATGAAGGTGATGATTGACGCCCATCACCATTCTCACTCATGAACAAAGTGACTGACAACCACTCTTGTTCTACAAGCATTTGAGGCTTGGTGAATATCTCTTGGATTCCTGATTGCACGATGCATGGTTGATCGCCTGACAACCGAGTGCTCGCCTGACAAACGAGCCAACCATTCCGTGAGATCAGAGTTTCGTGGTATAGGCAAGAACTGATGGCAGCATTGACAAACCCCAATTTGACGGTTTGTTTTGTATTGAATTTAGAGCATTGATAGCCTTTTGTCACATTTAGCCTAGGAATTAGCATGAT